>NC_068363.1:23094460-23336960 GCF_020536995.1 Dreissena polymorpha
CAATCATATCTCAAGCAACATAACACGATTATTTGAATAGTCGTCAGTAAAATACACAGTACACTATAAATCCTCTTAATCGTATTATAATGATTTTATGTTTCTGAATTATGTTCTCTCCTATTGTGTGGTAATGTGTAGAAAACAAAATACTTTAAATATAAAATGAATGTTGCAAAAATAATTGACCGGCTTAGAAGAACGTACCATAGTATTTACTGCACTATTGTAGTGCATGTTATCCATACTATTTGCAGACATAAACTTTCAGTTTAGATTTAGAACTACATATTCAGTTCTAGTTTGTGATGAACGGACATTTATCTTATCATGAAAAAAACAAGAACAATATGACCAAACCTTAAAACACCTCAGGTACTGTGTTGTTTGTGTTTATCTTTTCTAAGCACACGCATTTTTATCCCAATGCTGTCGGCCAATATAAAAACTAGGCCATCTGATGTCAAAAACTAGTCCACTGTTTAAAATTTAAAAAAAAACAAGTGTGTTTACATCATAAAAGTCACATGTATGTGCAATCTTCATAAATCTTTGTCAAAACATTAGTTTTAATTACATCTCAGTTCAGTTTGTGGTGAAAAGTATGTTGTTTGTTTAACAATATGGCCGCAAAGTGGCCGTGCAGTTTACGTTATATGATAAAATTCAAACCATGTTTACACTTTATTTATCAAAAGTTAAGTCAAATGTTAATGCCCATTGGTCGGATATGTGTTGTTATGATACTGGGTGCACGACCACGTGATTTAGTGGGGTTCACAAACAATTAAACGTTATTGGTAGTAAATACACCTGAACGTGCAGCTTTTGTTTATTATGACTTTTCAAATAACAATGTTTCTTAAGAATTTCATCAAGTGCATAGCATGCAGTTTTTATGCTGCGTATGGCAGTTTGAATACGTAATAATTAATTTATTTAATAAGCCTATGTCATTGGCCAATTTTTTAAGTATACCGCATATATGTACACGGTTATGCTGCACGCAACGTGAAATGTGTGCACCGATTTCAGACTCATTCTAGGATGTATAATTCAATCGGTACAAACTGCAAGAACAACTGTCGTTTATGCATTAAATAATTTCGCAAGTATATTCCAAAAATATCTGCATATTGATAATCTTAACGGTGCGTTAACATTAAGTCCAGCCCGTGTTTAAACCACTGCTAACCCCGTTGATCCTGCACTATTGATATCTTCGCCGTATTGCAAAATGATATTTGTCTAAGGAAAAACAAGGCCGCCAGGGGCGGGGCAGTTTTCTTTATATGGCGATGGAAAAACCTTGTCAACATTTTAAGTCTTATCTTCATAAGCTTTCTCAGAATCTTGAATGTATGATATCTCGGCCAAGTTTTATCATGGTTCTGGCCCTGTATGATATCTCGGCCAAGTTTGATTATGGTTCTGGCCCGTTGAAAAAACATGGGCGCCAGGAGGCGGGACACTCTTCCTTACACGGCTATATTAAAGCCTTGACAATTCTCTATAAGTCTCACGTTTAGTCCAATCGTCATAAACGCAATCAGAAGATTGCTTCTAATGATAACTCTGCTAAGTTTGAAAATTGTTTCGGTTCGTTGATAATCGTGGCCGCCAGGGAATGGGGCAGATGTCATTTAACGGATATAATAAATGTGTGTTAACACTAGAGGAAACATGTTCAGTGCATTCATGACACGTGGTAAACAAATGTGATGTTATGATATCTTTGCCGAGTTCAAAAATTCCGATCCGTTGAAAAACTTGGCAGCCAGGTGGTGGGTAGTTTTCCTGATACGACTTTAACCCTTTTAACGATCTAGAAGTTACATGTTTAGTTAAATCTTCATGCAAGTTGGTAATACTTTGTGTTTAAATTATTTCTCAGCTGAGATAACAAACATGTTTAGTAACATGGGCTCCATGGGAATGTAAATTATTTTTTATATAGCGATTGCGAAACCTTTTTGAACACAAGAGGTCGTGTATGTAGTCAACTCATCTCGTTCATGAAATCATCTCTGATAATTAGATGTTATGATAGCTGGTGCGTTGAAATGCAGTGGCGGGGCGGTTTACATTATATGCCTATAGTGAAACATTGTTTACGCTCAAGACATCATATTGTTAGTCCAATCTTCATAAAACGAGGTAAAATTATTGCTCGAATAAGTTTTTTTCAATGTTGACGGTACGTTACAAAACTTGACAGCAACGAAATTGTGCAGTTCTCATAATATGTCTCAAGTGAATCCTCTTTAAGGGGTGTTGCGGCAGTTTATTTAACGGAGAATATATTTATAGCAACACCGATGGTGCTATTATCACAACTCAATAATTTTGTTATCAGTATCATCAGAAATGACCGAGTTGGTTTATAATTCAATTGTCAGTGGTTCGATCCCAGGTGGGGTTACCTTTTTTTACTTCTTTTTTTATTTCTTTAATTTCATTCTTGTTTTATACTGGAGCTTTTTAGTCATGTCGCTTAAATTTATCAATTTAAAGCATTTAATCACAAACTTCAAAACAAGCCGAAATCTGTGAACAAGTACATGTAAGTTATTAATGATTAAGGTCGAGTTTGATACTGTATGGTATTATGTTTGTGATTAAATATTGTTTTATATTTATGTCTTTTGGTAAGTTTTTGTGATCCCAGTTAAGATTCAAAACAATTTCTAATGTTTATGCATATTTCTTACAATCTAGGTACCGGTACTTGGGTTTTGCCTAATTGATGTATTTTATAAAATTTGACGTAGACGGTAGGGATAGTTAAAACAAAAAAAATCTCTGATAAAAGTGCGGTGACCCCCTTTTTTTATTTTTGTTTCATGATAACAATACATTGATGAACATATTTGAGAAGTTTCGCAAAAGTTATTAGATAGAACTTTTTTAAATTCCATTTTTGTGGTAAAAATAGTAAAAAAATGACGTTTTTTTGGGTGACATAAAAATTATACAAATTAAATTTCTTAAAATTTAACTTGTGTTCTCCATTTTTTTGGTTGTTTGTGGTTTACTTAAATAGTATATGACATATATTAGCTTATATAATCTCTATATGTTTCTAATTTCATAGGTTATTAATCATTATTATGCAATTAGAGATTTTTCAGTTTTAATGAAAAAGTACATATTATATAATGGTGAATAAAATCCAAACAAAGCCGGTGACCCTATGTTTTTATTGCATTTTTCATTTAGTATTTGTATAGTACTTGAATAAAATTTTTGAGCAAAAGTTATTAGATGGAAAAAAATCATCAAAACTGCAGCAACACCACTTAACACTCTAAAAATCGCATTTTAGTCAAATCTTTTTAGAGCCTCATCAGACCATTTTGTGTTATGATTTATCGGCCTTGTTTAGAAAGTGTTTTGGTGAGATGAACAACATATACATTGAGGGGATGGATGTCAGTTTCCCTTAAATGACATATGTGAAACCATGGTATCACTCGTGAGGTCATATTGTGTGTTCAATCTTCATGAAACTCAAGCCAAACAATGGTGCACAAGTTAACCTGCCCTGGTTTGTAAACGCTTACCCCTGTAATAAAAGGCTTTATTATAAACCACACGGCTAACCGGGTTACTACAGGTCAAAATGCTTTTTTTACTTCATATAAGGCATCCACGTATTATCGCAAAATATAACGATAACAACATAACTTTCTAAAGTTTGTAACGCTTTATAATGTAATCATTTTCTAACGATTAAGTTTCGCAGACGAACATGTATTTTCATTATGAGTCACCGTCGGTTGAATTATTTCGCTCACAGATTTATATAGATTATTTGTTGTTTTATCCTGTGACAATCTGAAAATTCTCATTTTGTCAAACTGTGCATGTGGATCTATCGTGATGTCTTAAACATGTCTTCTATACTTAATAACACAGTTCAAATTGTACCAACTTCCTTGTTTTTATCTATCAATATACACAAGTGAAACTCCAGCTGCTCGAGCAGTATTGCATTTTCATTATAAACAATTAGTTCGTCCTTTATTTAAGGCAAGTGACCAACTGTCAAAACAGTACGAAACAGCACAATACGAAACAACATACACACATAGAAAAATAAAGCTTGGGTCACCGCCTTGGAACGGTCAATGCAAAGCATTGGGGTTTTTAACCGGTTTTAGAGTGCTCAACCTCACACTCCCCCCAGCATATTCTTTATACAGATATGTGTAAATAAAATGTGTGTATAAGTAGCATTGCAACTCAAATTAAACAATTTAATTACCATTTAATTACTCAATGGTAGGATGGAGACCAGAGCAACAGAGTTACAACTTGTATAGGAACGATTAAATGAAATTACGAACAAGTGTCAACTATATCACTTCTTTTTAAAACATAATATTTTGGTATGTTTTGTTATTTGCAATAGACGAGATAATTGTTATTGTTTACATTCGGAATTTTCCGCGCATGCGCACTGACTGGTTGGCAAAAACACTGGTTACAGTCAATAAAAACATGTATAAGGGGCTTTTGTTTAGTCAATTTAACGAAAAAAAATCCGAAACAAACATTACAACTCTTAAACAATAGTGCAAATATATCATATTTAGTACCAATAAATGTATATTCATATATATAATTTCCTCTTTATAAAAATACAAATAAGTTATTTGCATCAGAGTAAACGTGGTCGGAAGACTAAATACTAACAATACCACACAACAAAACAATAAATAAGCCGTATTCTTTTTTATAGTAAGACTTTAAAAATTGATATTTCAAAACTTATAAAACATATTACTTTGATTATAACTATAAACGGTGTGGGTATTGTTATTGCTCATCAGCGATCAAAAGTGTATTATAAGAGGCGCATTTAATCAATTATAAAACAAAGCCATAAAAAACGGAATACATTACAATCGTTAAATATTGAACAATATTTTAAATTTAAAGTTATAAAGCACTGTATTATTATGATTAAACTGGCTAACATATAAATACACATGTTCCTGTTAATTCGTTTCGCACAAATATCTTCTTTTTTAATATGTTAAATTATTTATTAAAGCAAAAATTACGTATTTCGGCTTTAATATTTGGCTTGCTCAATATGACTGCTCAATATACCAATAGATGACATGGAGGTATCATAAAGTCTGCCACATGTGGTCTATGCAAGGACCCAATTAAAGTATAGGTCCCTATGTTTATGACACCGGCATGTTTTCTGTGTAATTGTCTGGGCAGTCTCCGATCATAACGAGATAATATGCTTGTGACGAACAACGGTGCAATTAAACACCAGGTTAGAAATGCTGAAACAAAAGTGTCAAAATTGGTTTGCACAATTAAATAAAACAATTATATTTATGAATTTATTTGTTGGGTAACAAGGCAAGTTTGTTCAGATATATTAAGGTTAAAATCAGTTACTATATGTTGCGAACAAATAGCGATCTATTTGTTGTTTGTTTTCATCCTTATTTGTGTTATTTCATTAAATTTAATTTATTCTAAAAGAATTTCCATTTCTAAAATTGTGTATCTAAGTGGACGTGAAAATGCGTTTAGTAGAGATTTTTGTGGTAACCACATATCGAGCTCGTCGATAGTGTACGCTCCACTCCAGAGCTCGTTTTTAGTAAAAATAAATAATTTCAACACTATAATCGTTCCAAAAATGAATTTCCACGCATGCTTATGTTTTATTCAGACATAAATAGTAAAATTATTATTTGATACAGTTCATGATTATCAATAAAAACGATTATTATGTCAACCTTCTCTATATGCGCTTATATGAATTCCAACTCTGTTTGCCAACCAGTGGGAGCAGTCTAAACTTTGCAGGTGCGTATGACGTCACGCGTTAACTCGTTTATATGATCTTTTTTATTTAATATCTATACTCAACAAACTAGTATCTTCTCTAAATATTATTTCGAAAAAACCCAGCTCGGACGCCATGAAGGATGTTTAAAGAAAAATAGTTATATTCTGGAAACTTTCGAGAAGTAACAAGTCAAAAGAAACTTGCACTATAACAAGACATTATTTTCGTTCTAGTAGTAATGACGATCCACAAGGTTTAAACATGCTAGCCACATTTGTTAGAAAAACAATAATATTCACTTCAGCAAAGTGTTCTTATGAGCTGAAAAACATTTAGAGGCGGGCAGTTACCCTAAAATGACTGTAGTAAAAACGTGGTAACGATCGTGAGGTCATGTTTTTTGTTTAATCTTCATGAAACTCTGCCAGAACATTTCTTTCAATGATATCTCAGCTAATTTGAAATATTTCAGGATCGTTAACACAAATGGCCGCCTTATGGTGGAGCATTTTCCTCAAATGGCTGAGGTGAAACTTTATTTCCGATCAAGCCGATTTGTTTGTCAAATTTCATTAAATTCGGTCATAGCAAAAGTTCTTATTATATCTCAACAGAGTTCGAAACTTGTTCCAAAAAGATAAAAAACATGGCCACCATAGGCCTAGTAATTCGTCTTATATTGCTAAAGTGAAAGCTAATTATCTCTCTCGTAGTCATATTTTAATACAAAGAAGTTAAACTACAGCTGCTGTAGCAGTCTTGCATTCTCATTATATAGAAGAAAAAAGTTAAATGCCCGAAGCGTTCGAGTGGACTCGAAATATACCAATATTTACCAATTAAGTACCAATATCAAAGTAAAGTTACTTAATCTGCAATATGGAAAGCTTTAGACATTTTTACGGTATCAGAGTATTGGTACTAAATATGCAATATGGAAATCTAAAGACATTTTACCGTATCAAAGTATTGGTACTAAATCTGCAATATGGAAAGCTTAAAAAAACAATGCTCAATTCATTTTATTGTTAGGAGTTTAATGTATAAATATATAATTTATATACATTAAGAATATATAAACATATACAATTAAGCAACTAAAAAATAACTGTATGCACTGGTACTTAACAGTTTATCGTTTTACAAAACAATGACCTCCCTCCCCACAAAACATCATCAACTAAACTAGCACTGATTTATCGTTATGATCCATGTGCATGACCGTTTAACATGATGAGCAACGCCAGTGTTTGGCAGGTCATTATTAGATACGTCAATGATAGCCTGGTCAGAAAGATCAGTGATGTCAATGTCCTCTAGCGTGTCATAGTCTGCTTCAATCTGTTTTGCTCTCACAGATGAATTCCTCACCATAGTGTACGCTTTCAACCAACGACGTCTCGGCCTTCCTAACGCAGTCCAAGAGCTGGAATAAGTGACGTCTTTTGAAACGTCATCAACGGTTCCGTATGTGTTAAGGCGAGCCTGGTTCCGGTCGTGTGGCATACCATCAATCAGAATGTCACAAAATACCAACAAGACCGGGTGTCGATGGCACTCTTCGAAGTGGAGGAAACTAACGTAGTTCATATAACCTAACGAACAAAAATAAAACGACTTTGTGAATTATAACAATCAACAGCATTTAGAGAAAATTGACGAATACCCCCACATGCCGCATTGACACATAATATTTTGCATGTTGTCTTCACAAAAAACCGCGGACACCATGCTCAATGTTTAAAACGCACTAAGTGTCTCTGTGACCTAGTTTTTGACCTGCCATGACCCATGTTAAAACTTGGCCTAGACATCATCTAGATACAACTTTTGACCAAGTTTGGTAAAGCTCGGATGAAAACTACTTGAATTAGAGAGCTGACACCATGCTCAATGTTTAAAACGCACTAATAGACCCCTTGACCTAGTTTTTGACCCGGCATGAACCATATTCGAACTTGACCTAGACATCATCTAGATACAACATCGGACCAAGTTTGGTGAAGATCGGATGAAAACAACAGCTCGACCCTATATACCCCCTTAACTTCGTTTGTGGGGGTATAAAAACGAAGGCTACAACTCAACTAAACGAAGGCTACAGTACAACTAAACATAGCATAAAGTACAACTAAACGAAGGCTACAATACAACTAAACGAAGGCTACAGTACAACTAAGCGTAGCGTAAAGTACAACAAAACAAAGGCTACAAAACAACTAAAAAAATGCTACAGAACAACTAAACGAAGGCTCCAGTAAAACTAAGCGAAGGCTACAGCACAACTGAAGGTAGGCAACATGACATCTAAACGTAGGCTACAGCACAATTAAAAGTAGACTACAGTACACTTAAACGTAGGCTACAGTACAAGTAAACGAAGACAACATTACAACTAAACGAATGCAACAGTACAACTACACGAAGGTTCGACTATAAATAAACGAAGGCTATTATACAACTTTACGAATACTTAAGTACAACTAAACTTAGGCTTCAGCACAACTAAACGAAGACTATAATATAAAAAAACGGATGCTACAGTACAAACAAACGAAGGTTACAGTACAACTGAAGGAAGACTTAAGTACAAATGAACGAAGGCTACAGCAAAACTAAACAAAGTTGCCAGCACAATTACACATGAGCTACATTACAACTAAACGAAGGCTACAGCAAAACTAAACAAAGGCTACAGTACAACTAAACGAAGGCTACAGCCCTACTAAGCGTCAGGTACAGCACAGTTATTCGTAAGCTAAACCACAACTTTACTATTCGTTGACTAAAACACAATCATTCTCATGATAAAAATTTGGACATTTTCATGCGGAAGTGATATACAATGCTAAGAATAAAACATAAAACATATATACCAGTACAATTGTAATTTTTAGGATAAATCTACATGATTTACATTGTAGACGGATGATCTTAACATTATTCATAGATTTCACCTAATGACCAGGTAGTTTTAAAGAGCAACATGTCATCGTATAGATCATTCATACAAATGCATTTAAATATCATTTGAAATACCCCAAACCAGTTTCTTACCTTTGCCCCAGGTAATTGTTATTGTATTAACAGAATAATAACATTAATATAATTATTATCAACACTTGTATATTTTACATTTCGTTAAAGCTATGCGTAAGCTACATAACAAAAATACGTAATATACAGTACAACTATTCGTAAGTTACAGCACAAATATTCCCAATCTACAGCGACCTTTATCCCATGTTTCGAAGCCATTTACGAGACCACACTTGTCCAGCCTGGAGAGGTACATGATGCCCAGGATCATGCCCTTAATAATGGTGAGAAGACAGCCGAACAGGCCGAGCACGATGTAGAAGAAGAACGTGAAATAAGTGACATTGTGGAATATCTTCCTGAAAATATAACCGAATACAGACGTATAGTTCGAGGACGATGTAGAAGAAGAACGTGACATTAGTGACATTGTGGAATATTTCCCTGCAAATATAACCCAGGGATAAAAAGTGTTCGCAAATTCGCCCGGATGAATAGATTGAAGTTGGGGCTAGTCAATGTCAAAGACAGTGTACCATTTTTAAGCTGGAAAATTTCACGAAATTTATCATAAATACCTCTGTATTGAAAGTAGCTAAAGCAAATACAATTAAAAATCTACGATTTGGGCCAATCAAAGCAAGTATATACCTATGTCATTATCCTGGATTACGCTATAGGTTTTGATACTGGGCAACCAACGGTAAAAACTAACTTTCTATAACTGTAACCGGTGAATATTATAACAGAATAAGACCATCAATATTCCAATACCAACATACAAATAAACCTACCTGTTGTCCAAAACCAAAATAACGGACGTGTCTTGTTTTCCTTGCGAATCCACCGATATCCGGGTCTGAAGAAGTCCACGACAAAATAACTTTTGCAGCAACGTAAAGGCGTAGAAAATAAGAACTCCTGATCTACAAGAACAACAGATATTATTATCAAACGTAAAGGCGTAGAAAATAAGAACTCCTGATCTACAAGAACAACAGATATTATTATCAATCTATGAGTAGCTCAACCTTTTTCAGAACAGCTTTTATATGCAATTTGCTGAATATATTTATACCAAACTTTGGTCTTTATTAATAAAAATGAAAAACAACATAAATACTCAATTAAAGGACAAAAATGATGGCAACTTTTTGTGTTATGTAGATCAGTTGTCCTTCCGAACAATTTTAAAATACAAGTCTCATTCTGAGAAAACTTCAATAATAGCATGTGCGCAAAGATCCAGATTAGCCTATGCAGTCCGCCAAATAATCAGGGAAGACACTTTCCGTAAATATGCAATGTGTTCTTTGAAGGGAGCCTCTTCTTCGCGAAAATCCAATCTATGCGAAAATTGTTGTTCGCGATTAGCTAGTACGGAGGCGCGAGCTAATCTGAACCGACACTAAACGCACATGTATGCATTAATCCCATTTGTTCCAGAAGGGGGTCACATGCACGACGTACAGAAGGTTCCACATGTACTTCAGGACATCTCGAGAGATTAGTCCGAACACAGGCAGCACGATAAGGTAGGTAGGCGAGTGCAAAGAACGTCAAAAGCAGGACAGCCCACACAATGATGTATCCTGAAAACAAAACAGACATGTTCCACTAGCCTGCAAACAACACGCGCAAAGAAAAAAGGGGCAGACAGCTGCGGCAGGAAGCCGATTCGGCCTGTATATTTGCAATATGCGGCAGAGAAGGTTTCCACAACGACAGTGACCGCTGCACAAGCAACAAGCAACCAGACGTTGAATAAACAACCGTGACATACTCAAGGGACGCAAGTCAATTGTCTCTCGAGACTTACAAACGCAAACAAGTAATATATATATATATATATATATATATATATATATATATATATATATATATATATATATATATATATATATATATATATATATATATATATATATATATATATATATATATAGTGAACACTGAGGGATATACTTGTGTTGATATTTCAATACTTATCATCGCAAACTTATAAATAATGTTTGCGTCTTCTTTGACAAAGAATATCCTAACATATATTACAATGAACCATAATATGTTATAACGTTCTTATAACTTATTTCATTCCGCCACGTACAGTATGGTTACATTAATAACCGTATTACCGATGTGTGAAAGAAACTTAATGCAACTTCATCAGTTTATTTTATATGTGAATATATATTTAGAATATATTGGAAAATTATTTGATTAAGATTTGAGTATTGAACGTGCCCACTTACCCCATTGTATATACGCTATTTGTGAACCTGCATAGGCCATGCTGTCAGACTAATGAAAAATAAATATAAACAAATGTTGCCAGTGGTGTAAATCAAACTGTTTGTCTGATTTTCGGAATTATAAATTAAGCAGCAGACACTTAATGGTTTTAAATCGTTCGTTTTGATGTACCATTTACAATATTTAAATAACGTTATCGGTATATTTAAAGAAGTGTATACTTTTGTTTGCCAATTGTTGGGATTGCCTGGCAAAGTACATAAGTATGTACTTAATATGAGCAAAGAGGTTATTGTCTATAAAGGGCGAGGAGTGAGATAATCTAATCAGTAATGTTTCACACACATGCGAAAACTTCTGCAAACTTACCAACACAAACACAGCGTTTCTGTCGTCGCGGTCAAGGGCAAATGGTTGAATATGCCTTTAAACATCAGCTTGATATTGTGGCGGTAGTTGGTGAGAATTTGGAAGATTGAAAACAGGGTCAACAGGGACGACAGTATAAAAGACAACAAGGCCGACACTGAAATTAAGATCAAAAGAAATATGCTTAGAAAGGTACATAAATCTATAAGAAGCAATGTTTCCCAACATCAGTTGTGTAATATTTGCTAATTTTGGCTCCTTAATAATTGAAACTAGTTAAGGTACTGGATAGTGAATTTTAACTTTTTTTAAATGTTTAGTGCGAAGTTATACAAGTATTTATTGGTAATAATATACCTAACTACTTTACGCATTTAGACCCACAATTAGTTCAAACCACAACGCTTCGATATCAATAAGTCGAACATGAAAACACAGTGTTTTCATTACATTTTACCAAAA
The DNA here is from genome assembly GCF_020536995.1 of Dreissena polymorpha. NCBI lineage: Eukaryota > Metazoa > Mollusca > Bivalvia > Myida > Dreissenidae > Dreissena > Dreissena polymorpha. The sequence goes on from NC_068363.1 coordinate 23,106,408, forward strand.
TATAGAAATAAGTGAAGACGTAATAAAACGCTTTCAAATATAGTAAAGAATCATCAAGCCAATTATTTTAAATAACTAACCATATTATGCTTGAAACTGTCGACATAAATGAACTTTTGTGTTTAACATTACATCTAGTGCATCGTGTTACATCTTTTCAGCTACAATAAATATGTAACACATATCAAAACAGGTAGCCTGTAACTGCAAAATTCTGCGAATTTTCTGCACTTTGATTAAGTAAATACTCATGTCTTAAGTTATATGGGTTGTGAGTTGTGGCGTTTACTTACCGTTGACCTATTTACCATAAGTCTAAGATTTATATACCATTGGCATATCTACCATAATTGTTGCTTTACCATTGGGCCGTCCTGAAATACCGTTGACCGTATCGTTTACCGTATTGACCACCATTGTTGGTTTATCGTCGACCGTATGGACTTATTATTGACCGTTTTTGACCTCTCATTGACCTTATTGACCATAAGTCTTACGTTGGTTTACCATTGAAATATCTACCATAATCGTTGGTTTACCGTTGGACCGTCTTGGAAAACCGTTGACCATATGTACCAATCGTTTACCGCATTCACTTTCATTGTTGGTTTACCGTCGCCGGCCATCTTCACCTACCGTATACCGTATTGACCTACCGTTGACCGTATTGACCATAAGTCTGAGGAACGAACAACCGCTGTCGTCGACGGTACTGTTGCCTTCGGCCGTCGTGTTTGGGTACAGGAACTGCACCAACTTCTCAAGCTGGTAGGATCCCAGTACGATTACAATACCGAACTGAAACAAGAGGGTAAATATTAATTAACCCTTTACCACTCACATACGCATTTTAACCTTTAAGCATCAAAATAAATTGAAGACCTTTCTAACTAGATTCTAGTTATAAGAGAATTGATTTTAAATCCTAAAATACTGATAAGCAGCAAACAGCACACAATCTGAACAAACGAGGAGCAATTCGCAGGCTGTTCTGGTTTTATGGTGGTTGCATACAGCCATTTTCACTTTGGTACTGAATTGGGAAAGGGTAAAATGAGCTATGCTCGAAAGTACCACAAAAATGTGTTTGTTTTTATTCCACCGTGACTTCCGTTTTAATTAGAAAACTCATATTGTATTTACCATTGCTAATCTGAATGCTGTTGTCCGCATATATAGGAAAGCTACTATTGCATGAGCGTATTGAAAAAGCTACCAACATGAAGGTAATGCTAATGTTTAATAAGCCTTAATATACTTGCTAAAAACTATTGAATGATGAGATTCTGTTTCAGTTTATATCATGTGTACATTGGACACACGAAAGGAAAGGTACTCTTGCAGCTGTACAAGCAATTAAATACTACCATGTTTAATACATCCAAAAAAACATTATTTTTTCAGAGACTATTGTTACATGTACTGACAGGAAAGTATATGTTGCATCTCATTAAAAACCAAGAAAATTTGACTTCGTGACTCTTTGTTAATACAGCCTTAAAAACTGCCAGAAGTCATTTGTTTTATTAACTTAATTTATTTTTATTTTTTAAAAACACACATTTGTGTTATATGAACATTATGGGAGGATAAATTGAGATTATTGGAAATTGATCTTAAACAACTTAAAACAGTTTAACTAATATAATATAAAGGAGTGAAACTCCAGCTTCTGGAGCAGTATTTAATTCTCATTATACACAATAAGTTAGTCCTTTATTTTAGGCAAGGCAAGTGACCAATTGCCCAAACAGCACAAAACAGCACAAAACAGCACCATACAAAACAGCATACATAACACATAAATGAATAAAGCTGGGGTCACCGCATTGGAACGGTCAATGCAGAGCATTGGGGGTTTAAACCAATTTTTAGAGCGCTCAACCTCACACTTGGCCCAGCAATATTCATGATTCATTTAAGTGTAAATAAAATGTAATAAGTATGTTAAGCTTGACAGCCTTGTTTCATTTTATCTTACCTGGTATGAACATATCAAGACTACTGTGAAAATGCCAATGATCCTCGGCGAATATTTTAATGTCGGGTCATTTACCTAGATATACTGGCGCAAAAGTGCACTGAAAAAGAGTGCCGAAAATACACACGTTTAAGCACTACATTACATATTTCTAAGAAAAGGTATTTTCCTTTAAGTTTATAAGCCATTAATGCAATATAAGTTGACACTATATAGAAACATTATTTGTAAGTAAATCATGGACACTATTGAAACAAGTACATCGTTGACACTATATCAAGATTATAAGTAAGTATATAGTTGACATTGTATCAACATTGTAAGTAAGTACATCGTTGACACGTTAACAACATTATAAGTAAGTTAATAGTTGAAACTATATCAACATTATAAGTAAGTTAATCGTTGACACTATATCAACATAAAAAGTAAGTGAATCGTTTACACTATATCAAAATTAAAAGTAAGTACATCGTTGACAACATAGCAATATTTTATGGAAGTAAAACCATTACTAACATCATCAGTTATATGCAAACAGGTAAATATCACATCATTTTTTATTAATGTACCACATCTTTATGCCTACCGAATCTTTGTTTTCCAGCTTGGTTCGCCGTCCAAGGCGTCGAATGACATGTTTTGATATAACTTCGTGCCCGCCAACAGGTTCTTAACGTACTGGATGTTATATGGAGTGCCGTACTTTCGACGTTCAACCTCAAAATTGAAAAAAGGGTTATATTTATGTTCACTGATTGTTCAGTTTAAACTTTCATAAGTGATTATTGAATAAATATGCATGATAGGTCAGTCACGAGTGTGAAATTATACTTTTATATACATTCAATATTGTACTTAACTAAACACCATGCAATATTTATTAAATGTTTATAGTTAATAAATCATTAAACCTTATGAGTGGAACAAAATAATCAACATATGCCAAAACAAATTTATATTTTGCAAACATCACATGTATAAAATGACAGAAGTACATTTACAACCAAACACAATATATCGTCTTCTATTGAGGACCGCGTTTCTTTCCTGCTGGTGTAACTGTAGTTTCCATTTGTGTGGATTTGACGTAACTTCATCTTTCTATTAATTTATATAAATTACTGTAAACCCAGTTATTATTTGCGTGGCATTAATTTTCGTCGATTTCACGGGTGGACTGATCCACGAATTAAACATAAACAGACCCCAAACTGACCAACGCACATTCTTTCTTTCGAACATCATAAATCCAAGAATGTTCTTGTCCACGAAAACAGTTATTAAACATTATATGCGGACGAATACAAATAAATAATTCAACAGTAAGTCAATTCTCAAACTACTCTACCGGGTTAACGGCAACCACTTCATTCCAAAGCAAATCTTTCAAGATATGGAATAATTTCTAGTTAGTGTTTATATTTTACGCATATCACCGTCATCTTCAACATAGTTGAGCTTCTTGTATATTGTGTCCATTTTAAAATGCAAGAAAACAACAACAAAATACTTTAAATCATACATATCAACCATTATTTTTAATGGGACATCATGACGTGTTGATATTTGCGGCAGGAATATGGTACGAGCTGTGCTCGGAAATAAGCTTCGATCGAAAATTTGTAAATTAAATAGTTAAATCGTAGATTTTTAAATTAAATAGGGCAATCGCAGATCTGTTCATATGATTGATAAATCGTAAATCTGTAAATGTGGTTGGTCAATCGTAAATCTGTTCATTTGAAAACGGAAAGCAGCACACTGAAAATGTAAATATCAACAAGCACAACTGTGAAATGAAGTTCTTACGCGTTCGATAAATGGTCCCGCTGATCGAGCTTTAATTGCGCGGATGCTGTTCCGTATCAGGACGTACAGGTACCAGAATGCAAGACCGATTGTACACACGAGCACCGGAATTTGCTTCGCAATTTCTTGGCCCGTTAAACCCTGGAATGAAGGTTTATAAGGTAATTCCCTAACATATCTTCAGTTGATGCAATATCTAGAATCTTGTCAAAACAGAACAATTTCATAGAACAAACAATTAAGTTGATAAGTTTTCAGAAGAGAACAAATAAAGAATTGATGGATTTTTGATAAGCATGAAAAATATACTTTGTACTAATTATTGAGGTGTGTTTCTTTCCAGTCACAAAGTGTCGTAATCAGCATTATTTATGCGCATTCCCATGCGTGTTGGGAAAACATACTGAAATTGTAAAACCACAAATAATGAATAAAACAGCATGTGGGATAAACAAGTTTAAATGCTACATACGTTTTCTCCTCCGTTTGGACAGTTTATGACAAGCATAAAGTGAACGTATAACCTGAAAGAGAAATGTCAAATAATGATGAGAAATTGGGTGAAATATTTGGGTTTTCTTTATGTACGAAATATAAATATTTGGGTTTTCTTTATGTACGAAATATTGACAAGTATATCAAAAAGATTAAATATTTGGATCTGGTGTATGTTTAACAACAAAGGGGTTACGATGCTGTTAACACAAGCCTTGGGCTGTATTTGCATTATTTATTGGTATCACAATGCTGATTAGCGGGTGCATACTTGAATAGTGACTTCTCCAGGTTGTAATTCAGCCAATCAGAAATAAAAAAGCATAGAACACTGACCAATGGGATTCATAACAGAGTTTCACTGGGCAGATGTTAGAGGGAAACAGACAGTTAGCGTTTAGACTTGGAGACGTACGGATCGAGAAAGATACGATCATGTAGCAATCACAACGTATTTGTATAACTGAAAATGTTAAGTATGTTAGACATTAAATTGGACTAGAAACTGATACATGGTGTTGTTGAATATTTTATCCTGTATTATGCAGAGAAATTAACATAAATAGAGAGGGGCCGACTTGTCCCATGCGCGGCACGAGAAAATGGAAGTTAATGCAAAACTCGTCATCTTGGCAATTCGCACATGACGAGATATCGAATGATAGGCTACATACCGGTAATTTAAGAGTAATGAACATTGTTAGTAACTATGTGTCGTCTATGAACTATGAACGATTACGGGACAGAAAGATATTATTTTATTAAACTATAGAGTGTTATATAGTAATACTAGTTAATGATACTGACATCCAAAAATAATAAACAATAACAAGTATGAGTTTCAAGTAATTTGTCTACAAATATTATTCCGCGTTTCTCGCCCTTGCATATTTATAGAACTACCCGTATTTGTATACATAGTGCCGCAATTGATTCTCCAACAACCTTGTATAGATACAAGGGTTGCTATCGCTAATATGGTAATATATAGAGCCGCGCATTCGGACAACGGGGGTTAATGCTTAAGCGTAAAGTGACGTCCCGGATTAGCCTGTGCGGTCTATACAGTCTAAAAAGGGACGACACTGTCCGTCTTAACTGAAATTACGCTAAGAAGGGACATTCTTTATACGAAAAATACTATATACGTGAAAAATATAGTCCTTGCATTGGTCTGTGTTAACAACACAGGCTAATCTGGGACGACACTATTCGCACATGCATAACGCCCGGTTTTCTAGGGAGGCTAATAAAGGAGCAGATAAATGGGATCCTCTTGGTTGAAACAATCGACACATTCAGAAAATGACACATATAAATGATGTCTAGCCCTGACTTGACATTTTACATATACAAATTGTAGCGTAGTTCGTGAGAAATATGTAAAAAAAAATATGATTTTCATTTTAATTAATCATTTGTTTGTAAAACGTTATAAAATAACTCAAATGCCTTTCCGCAGTCTATGAATTCGCTTATAATAGCAAACAAATACCTTAATTATAACCGTACTGTGTATGGTCTTAAATATTAATCCCACCTATTTTTTTTTCTTTATCAAATATATTTTCATTACAAAAATTGCTAGAACAGGAATAATATACCATTATTATTACGTATATTAATAGCTCTTCAATTCACAGTGAAATATAATAACTATCGAATATCATTATCAATATAATATTCAAATTATCCAGACAGTTCTAAAGATCCATTAATACTACCTTTATAAAATAAAACGTGTATTTGCATTAAAATGATTATACTTCACTGACCAGAATGTGCAATACCCCAGGCCCAATATGGAGCCCACAAACACCCAGCTGGTTGTTAGACAGGCGAACAGTGGGTAAAACAAAAACCCGATGACCAGTACGTACAGCATTATCAGCAAGGCTGAAATATCAAACGAGTAATTATTGTAATTTTTATTTTCATCAAATAATTTCTTCATATACGGTACAATCATTATTATTCGCTAAAGATTAATTTTGGTTGATTCTGCGCATCGATAGATCCATGAATTTAACACAAACACCTAGGAAAATGACCATTTGGGTTGCTTCTGTGCAACGATAGATCCACGAATTTAACACAAACACATATGAACATGACCATTTGGGTTGCTTTTGTGCATCGATAGATCCCTAAATTACACACAAACACATAGAAAAATGATCATTTCAGTTGATTCTGTGCGTCAGTAGATCTACGAATTTAAAATTAACACATAGGAAAATGACCATTTTGGTTGATTCTGTGCATCGATAGATCCACGAATTTAAAACAAACACATAGGAAAATGACTATTTTGGTTCATTCTCTGCATCGATAGATCCACGAATTAAACACAAACACATAGGAAAATGACCATTATGGTTGATTCTGTGCATCGATAGATCCGCGAATTTCAAACAAACATGATAGAAAAAAAACATTTTGGTTGATTCTGCGCATCGATAGGTTCACGAATTAAACACAAACACATAGGAAAATAACCATTTTGGTTCATTCTTTGCATCGATAGATCCAATAGTTAAACACAAACACATAGGAAAATTACCATTTTAATTGATTATGTGCATCGATATATACACGAATTAAACAAAAACACATTGGAAAATGACCATTTTGGTTGATTCTGTGCATCGATAGATCCACGAATTAAACACAAACACATAGGAAAATGACCATTTTGGTTCATTCTTTGCATCGATAGATCCACGAATTAAACACAAACACATAGGAAAATGACCATTTTGGTTGATTCTGTGCATCGATAGATCCACGAATTTAAAAAAAAAACATTGGAAAATTACCATTCTGGTTGATAATACGCATCGATTAATCCACGAATTAAACACAAACACATAGAAAAATGACCATTTTGGTTGATTCTGTGCATCGATAGATCCACGAATTAAACACAAACACATAAAAAATGAACATTTTGGTTTATTATATGCATCGATTAATCCACGAATTAAACAAACACATAGGAAAATGACCATTTTTGTTGATCGATAGATCCACGATTTTAACATAAACACATAGGAAAATGACCAACGCAATTTCCTCATTAATACAAAATACGAAATCCACGCATTTACTTGTCCACGAAAAAAAAATGTTATCCTGCCGGGGAATATAAATGATTTTAAAATACTTGCAGTCGACAATCGCCTTTATCACATATTTATGTGTACAGGATATGATGTGACATAAATGAGGTTTTAGTGGCTTATTTACCAGGATCCTCCGGTATCTATGACTTAAACAAGTTGTCGATTTATTATTCTACCTAAATGACATTTTTATACGCACGAAAATATAAACACGTGCTAAGAGAAACATTTTCTGTTTATGAATAATAATGGACCAAAACACAATAAATAACACTTCATTATGCATTTGATGAACACGTATGTATAATATATAACAAAAGCAATAACACGCATACCTTTAACGGTAGCATTCATTCAGAAGTGAACAAGTGTTAACCAACCGCGGCGCAAACAATTTAATACACTTCATTACATTGATTATGTAAGTTCATTCTTTTTCCAATCGTAACCCTACTATTTTATTTGAATATAGAGTATCGTCTATGTCAGAATAAACGAATGGGTGTGACTGACTTTTCAAATAAATGTTTGATAATGACCAATAATTAAATAGGCCATTAGACAGCAGACATCGGAGAAATCCCTCAATAGGACTTGAGTATAGTTTAGATACGTACTTTGATACCAAGCTGGACCAGCGCTTAATAGTCCTCTGATGTTGAAGAGCACGAAACAATATCCAGCGATACTTCCAAATGACATCATGTATCCGAAATTGTCCGAACAATGGTCCAGCATGTTTATTGGACTGAAATTAGTATCCGAATTGTCCGAACAATGGTCTAGCATGTTTACTGGACTGAACTGAGTATCCGAATTGTCCGAACAATAGTCAAGCATGTTTATTGTACTAAAATGAGTAACCAAAATTGTCCGAACAATAGTCCAGAATGTTTTTGGAATGAAATGAGTATCCGAAATTGTCCCAACAATAGTCCAGCGTGTTAATTGGACTAAAGTGAATATCCGAAATTGTCCGAACAATGGTCCAACATGTTAACTTTACTGATCTGATTTACCGTAAAATTGTGCGAACAATTTCCAGCATGTTTATTGGTTGGACTGAAATGAGTATCCGAAATTGTCCGCACAATTCCAATGGCCTAGCATGTGTATTAGACTGAGCTGATTTAATGTATAATCGTAATTGTACGCAGGAAAATGACCATTTTAGAGAAATCAAAGAAAAGGTCAACGAAAATTTCACTCTTTGTGTGTGTAAAAACAAACACGAAATTTCATGCCGTCAAATTTAAATGATTTTATGAAAATGGAAAAGAGACGAAATATATTTCACCATTTTTTTATTATAAATGCAATGATTTTCATTCTATGCACATAAGTCTAATTTGAAAATAAATAGACAGAATATTCGAAGTAAACTTGATAGTTTATGTCTTACAAGATGACTGCTGGTCGGCGCCATAATGCCTTGCATCTCGTGTGTTCGGAGCGATTCTCAAGAATACAGAGTATAGCAATGGTCGCCCCCTGGAAATAAAATCATTAAAATAAGGTAAAAATAGGATATTTCCCAATGGTAAAAAATTAACATTTTTTTCCCAAAATTCGAACAAAAATTTCCCAAAAAAGATTCCGAACATTTCCAATAAACTTTATAATTGGTTTATTGAGTTTATATAGAGCAACTTAATTCCGTAGCACTTTATAATATAAATATGAAAACGCAGTTGAACATACACTTAAAAACCATTTGTAGTCCAACTTGTTGACGCTCTCAAATATTAGCCTACTATTTATATTGGTAATATTTGGAGCCCATATAAAAAGTATCTCTAAATTCTGTGCGCGTCTTATTAATAAGACTTAAACCATTGGTATAGTGATAATATTTATAAGCATATTGATTATGTTTCATTTTCCCCAGTTGCATGGTGTATCGCGCTTTTTTCCCATCCAAGAGGTACACGCTGTCAAATGTATTGCGAACAAAATCACTGTACGTGTTTTGTCTTAAACAGTACTTAATCATCAACCAGTAGTTTAAAAAAGATTCTTGTTGCACTCACAATACTCACATTTAAGGTAATTTCTTAAAAACAAGAAGGTCACACTGCCAATGGGTTGAGTAATCACTAAATAATTAAGATAACTGCATTTATACTTTGTTAAGCTTCTCAATAAAAATAGACACGTATGGTAATCATCATCATAATAAACAACAACAACATAAACATCGTCATCCAAAGTACTATCATAACCACGACCATGTGCACAGCTATCATCACAATCATCAACAACACCATCATATTCCTCAGCAGCATCACCACTATCATCGAGCCCATCAACAGCATCATCACCATATTCATTAAAATTACCATAGAATCGTCTTCATCGTTGGCAGCATCGACATATTAATTCTATGTTCGCATTAAACAGCATCAGCCGATTCATGATCATGTTAATGAACATTATATTATTAGGATCGTATCAAACAACATCAACCGATTCATGATCATGTTCATGAACATTTTATAATTCTGATCGTATCAAACAACATCAATCGATTTATGATCATGTTCATGAACATTTTAATATAAGATTCGTATCAAACAGCATCAACCAATCCATTATCATGTTAGTGAACATTTTAATATAAGTGTGACCAGGTCGACTTTCTCCAGATTTGTTTAGTGTTTTGTAATCCTTACCTATTATTTTAACATTGTATTTTGTTGATTGTGGTCACATGATCAATTCGGAGGGAACAGCTGGCAGACATTTGTATTTTATGTACAAAACGAGTTCAAGTTCACTCTAGTGGTCAGTATTGGTTCTTGTGTTTGTATTTTATTGTATAATAAATAATTATATAAAACAGAGAAACAACTTCATTGTTTTTCAATATCTATATATATATATAATATAATATCTTTTGGATGTAATTGTAAACGGTTGCATTGCATTGTTTTCTTTGTATTTCGTTTGAGGTTTGAAAATCTTTAATGTTCAAATCACATGAATTCGCGAATGTTCAGAATGGCAGCAAATTAATAAATTCACTTTTAAATAGCAACTTATACACTCAGTTGAAACACCATAATATCTGTTTGCATGCTCTAATTTACAGCACCAGTAGCTTGAAAGAAGCGTGACTGAGTGTCAGTGAAGTGACAGAGAAAAGGACTCAATTCCATAAATTGGTAAGAATTGTATACATTTTATAAATGTGTTTAATGTTATATTCTTAATTCATTATTTGTAAGGTTTTGTATGTTGCGTTTCTGTATTTATGATTATTGTTGTCACTGGTGTACCTGAATCTTATACGAGTCATATAAAACACATGTTTAGGCCACTAGAACAGAACTATTGTTTTATTGTTAAGTATTTTATTGTTTTATATATTTCAGATCTTGTCAGATTCACTAAATGGAATAACTACCATATTCGGTATGATTGTTTCTCATTATAGACTGACTGAAAGTCTAACATTATTTAAAGAAGTGAACTATGAAAAATCTTATTTATGTTGATTAGGATAAAATACACCCATAACCATGAGGGTTACATTAGGTAGTATTAATCAGCATAAACTGATTCATGATCATGTTCATGAACAAAATACACAACTGCAATGATCACATTGGTCGGGAAGTTTTGCTTGACAGAATAATTTATGTTTACTGAATACTAACCGAAATGATCATCGTTATCAGTTGGTACTTAATCAGTGGACCAGTCTCTTTCTCGCATGGCGAATTATTCGGCAATATCCTGCAATCGTATGCAAATAATCAGAACAATAATAATGATGATAATAATACTAATATCTATTATTATCCCTCGCCATAGGCGGAGAGATATTGTTTTGGCGTTGTCCGTCCTTCCATCCGTCTTTCCGTCCGTCCGTCCGGAGCAATATCTTGGAAGTGCTTGGGCGGACTTCATTGAAACTTGGTATGAGTATATATATGGATAACAGGATGATGCACGCCAAATGGCATTGTACACCATCTGTTAATAACGGAGTTATGGCCCTGTGTATCTTAATAAATGCTTTTTTGAGTGTCAAATATAACATTTTGTGTCCAGAAGCATATTGGCGGGGGATATAAATTCAACGAATTTGCTTGTTTTTATAAAAATTATAAAAATGATAATAATTATATTAATGATGATGATGATGATGGTGACGACAACGATGAGGTTGCTGATGGTGATGTTGTTGTTGATGTTGTTGTTGATGATGATGATGGTGATGATAATGATGATTGTGATGATGATGATGATGATGATGATGATGATGATGATGATGATGATGATGATGATGATGATGATGATGATGATGATGGTGATGATGATGATGACGGCGACGGTAATTGTGGTGGTGGTGCCTAGGCGGTGTTAGTGGTGGTGGTGGTTGCGTTATGCAAGGTGGTGCCGTTACCATACATGAGATAGGTAGTATGGTAAATAACTTAAATAGACTTTTTCACAGACTTTGGCGTGTATTAAAGTTTGTCATTAAATGCTTAGAAATTTGATAAATGTAAACATTGGAACCAAATTGCTCCAGTAAACAAGATGGCCATGGGCCCTAAGGCGCTCACCTGAGACCCAAAGGAACTAAACTATTCTGGGAAGGTGATGTTCAAAATAATAAAAGTACTTCCTGAAACATAAATATTATCATAAGGTTCACAAGAAGAAATTCGCTCGCCCCTGGAAACCATGCTCTTCAGAGCACCGGAGCCATTTTCAAAGTAAATCAAGATATTATAGGAACATATGTTCTCAGCATGTTTCATTAAGATTGAACGAAAATGTAACTTATAGAGAGTTCACAATGTTTCACTATAGCAATAAAAAGAAATCTGCCACCCACCTCAGGCCCTTGCTTTTAAACAAACTGGAACTATTTTCAGACTCGCGTTGCAATGATATTTCCAATTAAAACAACAATCAACCCTATTTAAAACACAAATCTTTGATTGTCACACCAAAACTACTTACCTGACATCCATAAACTGTGTGCCATAACAATTTGTGTTCCATTCTTATCAGTCTAAAGGTCTTTGATGTGAGTTCCCAGCTGAGGCCTATTTTTAGGGACTAAGGGCTTTTAAGCTGCAAGCCTGATACATCACATTAACAATTCATGCTCAGTCAAGAGATAATTAATTAGTTGCTGATAAGCAGGTGTATGAATGGGATCAATGGAGAAATAAGAGTGCATTCTTGACAAGCCATGCATTCATGATTGGAGGTCAAACACAATTCAAGTCATATACAGTTGTTTCTCCCCTACAGTTTAGAGTCAGGCCCCAAATTCCTGTGCTGGCCACTTGTCACACATATTGCTGCATGTAATTTAATGGCCGCAGACCAATGAAATAGCCATTAGCCACGGAAGGTACCTCATTATCTCTGGCAGTTGCTTGATGCCTAACTTCGTGTTTACAGCCCTTTCCAGGGAACAGCAATTGCTATACAGTGGTATCAATATAATTAAGAGTTCGGAATGAATGTGCATGAGTAAACTGAATGGTAATCTGCTATCTACATTTCAGCTATTCATATTAGGACAACTGATGTTAAACACTGAAATAAATCAGTACTTATTGGGTGAAATTTAAAAAAAAACACGGTAGCTCCGCCCTTTACCGGTTTCTAGATTTTTTTAATTTCGCCTAATTAGTAACTTCTATCATATACAATGAAGCTAAAACACAAGTCCCTGCATATTCAAAGAATATTTTGGTAACTTCTGTTGAAATTTCAAAGAAATAGGCAAACAACGGACTGATATCCAGAATTATGATATTCAAAATTAATCAATGCTTAAAATAAACAAATAATTTACCATCATTTCTTTCTGAGAAGGATCTTGTGCAATATGGACCCCTCTTGAAAATCTGACAAAGTACACACTTAGAATAACTAATAACTTTGAATAAAACTTCAAATCAGTTGCTTAAAACTTAACAATATTCACAGTTAAATGAACGCAGTGTCTTTTTATCTGCAATCAAGGTATCAAGGAAACATATAGCCTGAGCTTATCAGCCCCATTACATGTGATTTATTACTTTTCATTGACTGCCTGCTGGTAAGCTGACCACTGCATCAAATTAACATGTAATTGACACAAGATAGTGGGAGAATAGTTTCTACTCTTTCTCTCTGGGGCCTGACTTAGAACTGCTCAAGTAATTTTTTGTGAAATCAATATTACTACTTAAAATTTTGAGAATACTTAATAAAGGGTTTTCAGACGGCAAAAATATGTTTGTTGCACTTCATCCCCAACCAATCCTCAACATAATAATCCTGTATTATTATGGTCATGTTTTTCAAATGTTCACTACTGTTTTCAAACTCGTCCGAGATATCCACATAACCAATGTTTTGACCAAATTTCATGATGATTAGGCAACAAATGTGACTTCTAGAGTGTCCACAAGCTTTTTTACTATATAAATATAAGGAAAAAAGACCCCCCCCATGTAGGCCATGCTCTTTTACTGATCTAAACCATTTTCACACTCAACCGTCGTATCCAGGAAAAAATGTTCTGACCAAATTTCATGAAGATTGGACCAAAAATGTGACTTCTAGAGTGTTCACATGTTTTCACTATATACATATAGAGAAAACTGCCCCGCCCCCTGGCGGCCATGGTTTTTCCAACGATCTGGACCATTTTCGAACTCATCCGATATATCAATGAACCCAATGTTTTGACCAAGTTTCATGATGATTGGGCAAAAAGTGTGACTTCTAGAGTGTTCACAAGGTTTCTCTATAGCCATAAGGAACACTGCCTCGCCCCCTGGCGGCCATGTTTTTCAACGGACCGGAACAATTTTTAAACTCAACCAACATATCATTATGACAATTTCAAACATATTGGCAAAATTTACATGAAGATTGGGCATCAAATGTGACTTCTACAGTGTTCACCAGGTTTTTCCTACTGACCTAGTTTTTGACCCAGCATGACCCAGTTTCGAACTCAGTCGAGGTATCATCGGGACAAATGTTCTGACCAAGTTTCATGAAGATCAGACAAGAAATGTTGCCTCTAAGAATGTTCACAAGGCAAAATGTTGACGACGGACGCACGACGGACAAAAGGCGATCCCAAAAGCGATCTAAAAATGCACTGTTCACACAGTGAGTGGTGTATTTTGCGCATTAAACAAGCAAACCTCGTAATGTCACAAATTATAACGATAACACCAGAACTCTCAAATTATTCATTCGTTTCGCGTTGGTAACGCTCTATAACTTTATTTTTTTAATCGTCAAAACATGCAAATAATGAACATTTTAGATCATGGTATATGATCAGTTTTACTGTTCCTCCCAAAAATCATAACAACAATGACAATTTGCACATTTGAAACATTTTTAACAAACGTGAAAAAGTTCCTTTAAAATGGGAGATGTAATTTGCAGCATAAGAACCGATAGTCGCAGTATTTATTTTGGAAGCGGACAGTTTCAAATAATGGTTGTAGCAGTAGCATCGACGCTCGTTGGTGTTGGATAACGATTAAGGGATTGCATTAGGTTGGTTGTGGTGAAGGCTGTAAACCCAGCTGATGGTGATGGTGTTATTATGTCCTTTTTTATCATTTTCATTTGAACGCATAATGAGTAGATCTAGTTTCGTGGAGAACTACTAAAAACAATGACATTCAAGCTCATTGTACGATTGAACAAAATAGTATAACATATTTCAAATAAAAAAGACTTACTCTTTAAACCGCCGCCCATCGCTAGCTTGTAACGGGCTCTCGTCCATGTCTCTTTAACTATAATCAGCACTTCCTATATAGATCGGTTACTTCCAACTTTGTGGGGATCGTTTCTCTCTATCTCTCTCTCTCGCTTTCTCTCCAACTTCGAATTGCTAAAGAACAGTCATATGTGTAAACCGCAAACGTTTGGTTAGTTCATAAAAACCGTTAAATCATTAGCATATCTCATTAAATAAACCCGTTTACCGTTGCAGATGTTCGGTAGGTTAAGTGCAAATGGATTTGTACAAACGAAAAAATGTAAACACAGTTGAAATATACTTGAATTTTAGTTCACGTAGTAGTCGTAAAATATATTTCAAGACAACTGATACAATGACTCAGTGAGGTGTAGTTTATATTACATTCCACAGAGGAAAGAACCTTAGTTAATATATAAGGTATATTTTATTTCAATAACACTTCAAGCGCGTTGAATTCCGCCTATGACCATTATAAATACTGCACAAATAATACTTCACAGTACCCCGTTACAACTCACTTCAAATGTACAACTTAACTTGTCATTAAATTAAAAACTTAAAGCTCAACATCCTGTTTATGTTTCCTGAAACACGATATACTACACTGATAAATTAAGTTGTAAACTGAAAACTGTATACACTCGCACGCATACTTGAATGAAGTGCAACGTTACACAAAATATGCAATTCATTCCAGTACTGAAGAGAGATAACCTATGTAAGGAACTACTAGTCTTGTTCATGAATAAATTGACCTCGTTCTAGGAAAACGGGGCCTAATGCTTACGCGTAGAATGTCGTCTCGGATCAGCCTGTGCAGTACGCACATGCTAATTAGAGACGACACTTTCCATTTTGTCTGGATTTCCGAACAGAAGAGACTTCTTTTAAACAAAAAAGCGTTAAGTGTCGTCCTTAATTTTACTGCAAAGACTCAAGGCCGTTAATCACGCGCGCCACCTCTTTATTTGAGATGCATTAATAAATGAGCCAATGCAACTTCCGAGGTGGCGCTCAGGCCCGGATGTTTTGAAATGTAATGGATAATTTCAAAGGGTGATTAAGTTTTATATGGATTTTTTTCAACATATTTCGTAATATTATTAAAATCGGGAAATGTAGTGCGATTCAGGGAAGATTAATTCATCCCAAAATGTACATAAACATACATTCTCAGCACAATTAAAAACGTGAATACCTTTATAAGTTGTGGCATGGTGGAGTTTTAAAAAGCATTTCGATTAGTTTGTCCTCTGCTACGAGAAAATGTTCACCCAATTAAACGATTGCGTACAACATATACTAGATACTGCATGCACAAAACATATTGGCTTCTTGCCGACGTAGTAGATAATTTTGAATTTTTCCCCAATGCTTAGGAGATGGCGCTAATGATAGGATGTGGCGCCATTAACAATTATTTTGTATTGAATTATGTTCACTAATATGGTTGATAATTATCGTGCAATGCCTGTTGCTCCCTTTTGTTCCATGACGAGGAATACTATCATTTACATCTACGTACACATGTTTAGTTTTAATATACGTTTACATATATGGAATGTATATTGTCTATAATATATCCTTTATGTCTTACATTAAGCAAATGCCAGCCATACAAGATTGTTTAAGTGCACAAAACTGGATTTTCGTTGAAAGAGACTTCATTCAAACAAAAAAGTCCATAAAAGCGGAGAGTATAGTCCCTGATAAGCCTGTGTGGATTGCACATGACAATCTAGGACGACACTTTATGCACATGCATTAAAGCCCGTTTTCCCAAAGAGAGGTTTTATAGAACTCCGAGTCTTGTTTAAACGTATATGACACAAACTGTATTCCGTACATAATGATCATGTCGGAAAGATGCATGTGTATAAGCAGTATTTACTAGATGTTGTTTGTAGATTGGATGACTTCAAATTCATTTAAATTCAATTTTAAAGATTCACTGCGACGGGTATTTGCAAAAATGTGTGATTGAAAAAATCCAATGATTGAAGAATATTTCATACTTACTTGTAATACATAAACATAACAAACTAATCGTTTTCGTATTACCGCATTTAATACAATAAAACAAAGTATGTCAATCTCTCCAATATCCCACTTAAACATTAATTCTAAATGATTTTGCATAACAACCATACAGCAGCAAAAAGCAAGTATATAATATATACATTTCATACCAGTAATACATAATTCAAATTCGCGCAACAGTTTAAGTTTATTATTACAATGCGCCACTCTAACAAAAACATTTAAAATTGTATTTAAATTAATGAAATTTGACAACCCGTAGTTATTACATTACCTTACATAATAACCAGTTATGACTAGTTTGTTGAAAATACAAGTAAATTAAACTACAATTAATAACACAGCAGTCAAAGGGAAGTAACTGCGATACTTCTATATTATAATGAATAAGAGTTGCCCATCATGTTACACAAGCTTAATTTCTGCATTTAGTAACAACAAGTGTTGTTATTTGACCTTGTTACCTTGTTTTTGGACGCTTTAGACCTAAATTTGAACTCGGCCTAAATATTGTTAAGATTGACATTTCTTACTTAGTTTCATCAAGATTAAGTCGTAAATGTGGCCATTAGAGTGATTACAATGTTTTTCTAAGATTTTACCTGGTGACCTGGTTTTTGAACAAATATAATCCAGATTCTCAACCATTCTTGAAAATGTCTGAATGAACATTCTGACAAAGTTTCATCAAAATTCAGTCATAATTGAAACCTGTATAAGGTTTTTGTTACAATTTGACCTGCTGACTTTGTTTTTTTAGGCATGTGACCCAAATTTAAACCCCGCTAAGATCTTGTTCAGATAAACATTCTTACAAGTTTAATCAATTTTGGATGAAAAATGTCAAGAGGGTTTAGAACTTAAAATTGGATGACCAAAACTACACATGGCACACCGCACGATGACAGAAGTCAGACATGAACATAGTGTGATCACAAGAGCTCATCTTCATGTAAAGCATTGATATTTTGAAAATTCTTACACCAAATAAATTAACAAATAAAGGAAAATGCTACATTTTAACCCATTTTCATAAAATAAAAAACAATCTTCTTCAAGGTAACAAAATATCCTTAAACCTTGACTGCAAATTTACATGTCTCTTTTAATTGCTGATTCCTAATTTTACTATCTTTAAATTTGTTGAGACTTATAATTAAAAGCATGAATGTCTCATCATAAGTGCAAACCATTTAACAGCAAACTGCACTGAGAAAAACATGATTGTATAGATTATAATGAATAAATGCTAATATTAAGAATATTTTAATGTGTTCACAGTTGATATAAAGTACGATAAAATGGTGAAATCACCATTTACAATTATGTATTATTACAGACATTCCTTAAAAAATCAGCCATAGATGTATTTCAATACCAAAACAGCAGAGAGAACTAAGCACCTCAGGACTTGTAAATATTTTAAATATGATATAATATTGAATAAACCAGCTTACACCGTAAATGATCAAACAAATAATATCTCAATAACAAAAGACCTGTATACAATATGCATATTCCTGATCACTTGCAATCTATTTATAACAAAGGGAACACACTTCAAAACATATTGAGCAATATAACATTTTGAAATGCATTTAAAGCACACATTTGCAAAAAAATATTTTTACAAAGTTAAATTTTATTTTAGTAGCAAATAAACAATACAAAGATATTTTTTATCAATTTAACTCTTGTTTAAGGAAAAGCCAACTCAGCAAGAAGTTTCTTTGTTTAAACAGTGATTGAAAATAATTTTATTTCATTATCTTTCTTAATGATGACGATATTCAGTGTTGTATCTCATTTGTTGTGACAGTTAAAACACTCTTGTACATACTTAAGTACTGACAATATAATAATAATTCATGCATGGCAGACAGAAGCACAACCCCTGAGTTATTCTTTTTTTAACCCTAATAATGTTCACTACAACTAAAATGTGTGCATATGCTCTTGGTGATTTCCAACTTAAACACAGTTGAACCAAGCAAATTCATTCACTTCTTTAAATCAAGACTCCTTATGGAAAATCTATTGTCTTTAAATAAAACATGACCTCTTATGTCGGCCGCGTCCTTTTAAAATTTGACATCCAGTAACCCATTTATGATGTAAAAATCACTGTCACTTGTGAAACAATAATGTTATAATTTTCTTATTAGAAAATTCAACAGTAGCCAGTTAAATTTTCAAAGTAGCCAGTGTCTAAGAACTAAAACATGTGTTTTTGCGCTGTTTTGAACTGATACATTGGGGACAAGTAGCCGGCGCCAATATTGTTAGCAACCAGTGAAATCGCCGTCTGCAGATGCTTCCGGAGAACGCTAAATTCAATCTGACATTCTCAGTTTTAAGCGACTTCTTCTTGCCGCTCTGTCCAGAGGTCTGTGTCTGATTCATTTGTGCTTAGGAGCTCTTTTACAAACTTGAATTTACTCAGGAACAACTTCCAGATCACGAACCAGCCTTGAAAAGAAGGAGAAATCTACACTATTACTATATGATTGCGGTGCTTTCATGAAGTTTTTTGAGGAAAAGGGTTGTGATATTTATCCAATCCTCACTGTGCATGAACGTAATAAATAACTAATAACTTAATGACTTCAACATTTAAATTAAATTCTGGTCAATGAAAAATAGTGTAATTTAGTTAAAATATAAATCTACCAGATATTGTAAGAAGTCGGTTAAATGAAATAAAACTGCAATTGAGTCTCTTACTTTCTGGATGTTTTTTAATGTAGAGGCCAGACATAAGGAATTGTGTACTTCAAAATGTCATGTTTTTTTTCAAAAAAAGCATGTGAATGCTTTTACATAAGTTTTTTAATATGTATATTTGCAATAGTATCGGTTGATTTAAATTTGCAAATTATTAATCGCGCTGTTCCTTTTTGAATTTACGGTAACATAATAATACTCATCTAATAATATTAAATAATTTAACTGTGCTGTCGTTGAGTTTGTAAATAAGTATAATGCTTCTTAGGTAATTGACGTTGATGTATGTGTAAACTATATGTTGATAATGCTAGAATATGATGCTGCTTCTAATGATGATGATGGAGATTAACTTAAGAGTACTTAACAAGGTTTAATAAAAAAGTAAACCATTGAACGTGTTAACATAATACTTGTTATTTTAGAAATACACTGAATATAAGATAGAGGAAGCAGCCAGCACATCAAAACTGCAGATGCAGGATAACATTATCTCTGCAAAGGCAACTTTTCATAATTCGTTCATTTAAATAATACATGTCACATTTTAAAATACAAGGGTTAAATAACAAGGGAAGCAACCCGCGGATATAAACGTCATATACGGCATGCATTATCTACGCATAGTCTATTATATCAAGGAATATATCTTGGAATATGACTATGGTTAATGTATTATTAATGGGACAGTATATATAACGTCTGTGCTTTAAAGGATATGACGATTTCTCACAAGGAACGAGTTACACGTTACAAATTTTAGAATGCACAGTACGAAGACATAAACATAAATATTATGGAAAGCAAATAATGTCTGTAAATACAGAGATATACGACAAATGAAATGGATTTTCACACAAACTGAATACACTACTCACAATTTGCTAAGGATCACATTTCATGTTCACATTATTTTTAATTTTGGATAACGTTCATTTTAAATTGTTATATTTCAGGTTTTGATATTAGAATGTGTTTTTGATTTTTTTTCTATATTGATTTATCATTGATGCGTGACGCTGGCGGAATAGCTAGGGTGAACTTTAAATTACACACACTATAAACAGTGATCCTTAGCAAATTTGGAGTAGTATATATGGTTCTTAAAACAGTTTTCAATTCGAAAAGGTAAACACTACATATATATATATATATATATATATATATATATATATATATATATATATATATATATATATATATATATATATATATATATATATATATATATATATATATATATATATATATATATATATACATAACAATCAAGAAATGACCGACATCTAACAAAGAAATATAATATACAGAGATTCGTTGTTTGCATAATCATAAATATAAATCGAAATCTTCTGAACGTTTTGTTTGGAAATGTGGACAAACACACACGTATCTAAAACAATTTTGCTGATAATATTTAATCTGTAACATTTTACATATTCAAGTTGTCACTGGTAACAAAGCATACTACACTAACAAGTTTAATTTTGCTAAACAAACTGACGGTTGACACTTAAAGTTGTATATTAAAAAAAGTCACTTATAACTTATAAATATATTCTTAATAGTAATTTATTCATACCGATCATCTTCATCATCATCATCATCATCATCATCATCGCCATCATCATCATTATCGCCATCATCATCATCATCATCATCATCATCATCATCATCATCATCATCATCATCATCATCATCATCATCATCATCATCATCATCATCATCATCATCATCATCATCATCATCATCATCATCATCATCATCATCATCATCATCATCATCATCATCATCATCATCATCATCATCATAATCATCATCATTATCATCATCATCATGATCATTATCATCATCATCATCATCATCATCATCATCAGTATCATCATAATCATCATCATCACCATCATCATCATAATCATCATCATCAGCATCATCATCACCATCATCATCAGTAGCAGCTGCAGCATCATTATCACCATCATCATTATTATCAGCAGCATCAGTATCATCATTATCATCATCATCATCATCATCTTCATCATCGCCGTCGTCGTCGTCGTCGTGATCGTCATAATTATCATCACCATTATCATAATCATCATCGTCATCTTCATCATCATTATCATCATCATCATCATCATCATCACCATCATTATCATCATCATCATCATCATCAACATCATTATCAACGTCATCATCAACGTCATCGTCATCATCATCGTCGTCATCGTCATCGTCAACATCATCATATCATTTTCATCAACACATTTATCGTCATCATCCAGGGCGGTACTTTCAAATGTGTATGAGCAGGCTTTTATAACGATTAGTTTGTATTTCAAAATTGAAGTCTACCGGGATTTATGTTGGAATATAAAATAGCAAAATAGAATCTAATAGTTACTGAAGCTATTTATCACATTGAAGTATACACATCCAATCTGGTTCACACTTGTTTTCTAGAATAATTTGCCAAGAAAAAATGCAGTGTAGTACATATGTATTTTATGTCTTTCAATCCGTCCATTATCCATATTTAAATGGAACAAACAGCAAAGTTTTGCAAATCTCGTTTAGCATTTGTCATAATTAATGGTATTTTAACTCTTTGATAGTGATTAAATAAGCTATATTGCCAGTGTACAACTTATAAAACGTTGACATTTCTATCAAACATAATTACTTCTACTGTATTGATTCGTACAGAGCATACAGTCTGTTAATTATCAAATATCATGAAACTGTGATTTCATTAACCAGCTGAAGATTATCACTTATGTTCACTTTGAGTTAAGTATCTCTCCACTTAGTTTACAAACATTGTTATAGTATGGAACACTTGACAAACAATACTTTGTAGCATGCATCTTAATATCCCCTAATTGTATTGTTATTTTCTTCAATGTTTGTACACTTCTGGCGCATCACGTTGTGATTAATTGAGTTTATTGTAATTGTGATTCTTTAATGAAACTCATATTCTAAATATGTATTCAATATGACAATATAACTGCACTTTAACTTATCTCAAGCTGAGTATACCATACTATACTTTCATTTTATTATATATTGTGTGTATGTGGATGGCAATTATGCGAAGATATGGGCTGATATTTTATAACCATCAGGTGTTTTACCACAATATTGTGTTCACATGTAATGTCACAGGAAAATTCGACGCGAGAGTTGTTATGCAATGGTTAAAACTCAATGTTGGTGTGATATTTATATAATCGCCTCTTGAAAGACATGTTATAATTGGTGTTCTACGCGATTCACAATACACGGAAACGTTCACCTAGCCCACCTTCTAAATTATCATATAAACACTATCGATATTGCACTTCAGCATGCCACCAACATGTTTTTTGGAATTTATAAGTTCTAATTAGTGGCTTGCTTTAGGAAATAAAATACATATTTAAATGCAAAGTACGAAAAATTGACATTCATACACAATACAAAACAATCGTAATTAATGAGTAAGAACAGCTCAAGTCAGTTACAATAATGTAACATCCCTCGGGCAAAATCCATACACAAATCAAAGCGCTGAAGGCACTGTAGGTGTTCGCTGTTGTAACATTTCGTCCGTGATTAGCTTGTGAGCATTGCACAGGCTAATCAGTATGCACAGGCTAATCTTATTTGCATTAAGCCCCGTTTTACCTGAAAGCAGCCAATATGTACAGATTTCAATGATAAACACTAGACTGGCCAATCTCGTCTTACAAGCTGTTTAACACTATTTGTCATATAAACCATCTGCAGTGTACCAGTGGTGAACTATAAACAGGCAAATGTGGTGGTTATCTTTCCTAGCAGAGGCTCTATATATCATTTGTCGTTTGCTGCAACAGGCAGTGGTTGCCTTTCCATACCGTAACTAAGGCTACTAATCACATACTGATTTGCAAAATATGGTCTGTAACATTAGTGTGAGCTAACGCTCACTCTAAAAACAGTCCGTTTGTTAAATTGTCCAATTCTCAAATGGGTAGTATTGCCGTTGTTTAAATTTGACATTCATGTTTGCCTTTTAGCAACAGTCCAGAAAAGATATAGGGCCATACGAGCATGAGTATGTGTAGACAAGACAGATGCTTACTACTGTTAACGTGACTGTTAACTAAGTACGATTTTATGAGTTTATACATACATGTATGTACATAGGCATTACATAAATGTTGTTCTGCATTTTCTTACCAACATAATGTTTTACCAAAGTACAAAACACATCATTCAGGATAAGACATAACCTGAAATAACGCTCACTTAAAATTAATTAATTCTGACAATCATGCCCTATTGCTAAACGCTTTAAAATAAATGTGGTAACGAAGGGGTCAATTTATTAACAATGTGACATTTTAAGAGGTTATCGTAATTGAATTAAAGCGCATAGCGCAAACAAGGTTAACTATACAACTCGATAAAACCAA
The DNA here is from genome assembly GCF_020536995.1 of Dreissena polymorpha. Classification (NCBI taxonomy): domain Eukaryota; kingdom Metazoa; phylum Mollusca; class Bivalvia; order Myida; family Dreissenidae; genus Dreissena; species Dreissena polymorpha. The sequence goes on from NC_068363.1 coordinate 23,130,780, forward strand.
GATAAAAAACAATAAAGACGCCGTAAAGACAAGTGTTTTAAGCCGTATATGTTAAACTTAGACATAATATTAATTAGTTTGGTTACGGAATATGTAATTTACATTTATTGACCAATGAAACACCGCTTTTCAATTTTGACATTACTTTTTAAATTATGAATAATTCATCAATTTTGTGATAGTTGACCTCAATATGTGACCTTGACATTTTTCACCAATGTATGTGTCTTTAATTTGACTCAGCCTCAGATGATTTAGAACAACGGTGGTTAGTTTCCTGGCTGTGCCTTTAATTTGAGTTGATATACAAATTTAGACAGAACACATCATAAAGCAAAGAGTGTGTTCGAGTAACACAAGTGTCATAACTCCGTCTGACGCATTAGACAAGTCTACACAATATTCTAACAAGTAAGAAACATTCAGTAACCTTCGAGTTCTTAAAATATTCAAGTCCAATTATTTAAAATACGGCGATTCACTGCAGGTGTATATTCTAGCTGAACTCAAGCTGGTCTCTAAAACCATAAAACAATATTCTGTTTTATATTTAAAACTTCAAACCTAAGTTGCTTCTAAATGTAATACTTTGTGGTCCACAACATATAAGCTGTTATAATCATCCTACATGATTATATAAAAACTGTTATCTTCGTGTTCGAAGTCAAAACTTATCTACACAACCAATGTCCATTGCTAAATAATTTATAAATTATTACATGAAAACTGTTGTCACATTAATCTTTATTATTACCGAATGACTGAATGTTTCGCTGGCTTAAACAGGTGGTTTTAACATTTCATCAATAAATTTAATTTCGTTATTTAATCCAAATAAAACACCAAACAACTGTGACTTTCTCTCATGGCCAACTGTGTACACGTTTATAAGTTATTGTCTTAACTATTCATTAATAAATGTAAGGACACATAATTTCGAGGTTTATATCCACCATGAAAGGCTTATTTATGCAACCATGACGGTTTGTTGATTTAGGTCTGAACCTGTGACATTTTCCAATGATGGCTTATGCTTTCTTTAGCATATGTTTAATTTCGTTATTTGTTGCTGTGTTACTTATCTGAAATTCTTATAAAAAAAATTCACGTCATTTACAAATGGATTGCATTGCAATTTGACATGCTTCATCTTCATATCCATATATATATAGAGAGAGCAATATACATGTTAATAAAATTTGACAAAGAAGTACCAAGATCTGGTACCGGACATGAACATTTGCTTATTTGCAAGTTAAAAAGGGCCATGACTCCATATTTGCACATTGATTACAACGTCATTAGAGTCGCATCATACTTTTATTCATATATATACTCGTACAAAGTGTCAATGGAATCGGCCAAAGCCCTTCCAAGATATGGCTCCGGACGCTAAAGTTTCGGGACACACAAAAGAATGGACGGACGGAATGACGGACAGCTAACAATATCACTCCGCATAAGGCGAAGAGAAACGCTTAAATAACTACAAATGCTACTTTCGATGAATAATAATGCGCAAGTTGTATATTTATACTTCACTATACCATCGTAATTGGTATTTGAGTGCTTTTGAAGAACATGCTATTATAATTGCATGTACAGTAAACGAATTTCGAGGCAGAGGACTATTTCAGCATGCTAGCTTGGTGTGTAAATTTTAACGTTTGACCACTGAAACCTGATTACTATAATTGCACAAGAAATAAAGAATGTGATAGGTGGTTTTGTACTCTAAAAAGACGTGTTAGTCCATTGACCGTTTATTAACTGGAAAACTGGCACAGTACATTCTATTTAAAACGCTTAACATAAATGCAATCACTCAATCGCAAAAATGATCATGCGCACGTGCTGCGTTTAGACAGCACGTAACTTTTTCATGAAAGGCAAACATCATCCTCATCACATAAATACACTCAACGAACTGCGCAATTAGTTGTGACTGGCCTTAATTTATTGGTAGTTATACTTAAGCAAAGCTGATTCATATCTACAATAAGTGTTTCTTGGAACGAAAACCGAGGATAGTCGAGATGGCATTGTTTTAATAATATAATGACACTAGGCGTGTAGAGGGGTTTGTCGGTCATGATGAATCAACACATGTTGCAGTTTACTTGCCAAACGATTAAGATTTTGCATTAATTCCCTCACATTGTTTATCAAAAACTATGCCGATAATGCTTCTTGATATAAACGCAAGCAGCCGAATTGCTGGGTTTGGCAAAACACATCCGAACATCAAACACAATGCTTGGTGATTCTTCTTACGGTTGTGTTAACTGTTTCAATTTGCAAGTTGACTGGTTAAGAATGTATAACAGCATGGTGATGCCTGTAAAATCTCAATTAAGTTTGGAGGCAGGGAACGTTAAAAGGTGCCAAGTGAGTTATTTTTATTGAATGGGAATTCGCATGTAATAGCATTTTTCTGACAAACAAACGTGATTTCCCGGTAGCAACCCGGTATATGCAGACCTCCCGTCGGCTACCTATCTTACTGACCTAGTGTATAACCGAGGTTTAAATTAGTGTTGGCCTCGGGGGAACGTACAAGTGTGCGTTATTGTCTGTGAATGGGTATATACATTTAAACAAATAAGAGTTCTCCTTCTGTAGCGAGCGAGTGCAGAAACACCTCCCGTCGGCTACTGTTATGGAAGACCAAATTACTGTACGGGTTTAAAATAAGGTTTATCGTCAAAACAATAAATATACATGCCGTTATCATTATGTCCATGCAATGGGAATGCCATTTACATGGCCCTTTTCTAAACGTTATCTTTTTTTTCCGTTGGCAACCTAGTACTCGCAAACCATCCGTTTACTGACTGTCACATTAACATTGTTTCGGGCTAGGGTTTTAATTAGGACTATTTCCACCGATAAATGGTGTTTAAATGAAAATGATCCGTTTGTGACAAACAAGAGTTTTCCTCCGGTAATAACTTGCTGAACGCAGACCTCGGGCAAGGAATTTAATTAGGCCGAGAGTCATGGAGACGTACGTACATGCCATGTAAGTTTTTTCAAAGGAAGGGAAATGCAACTTAAATGACCCCTTTCTGTGACCTAATGTACGTAGACCTAGCGTATGCAGTCTGTCGGGCAGATGTTCTTTCGAGTCTGGGTTTTTTTTTAGAGTGGGCGTTAGGGACATAAACAGTCATGTCATGTGCGTTATTTCCACTGAATTTATATTCACCTGAATCGGCTCCTATCTGAAAACAAAGTTTTGTCCCGTCAGCGACGTGGTGTACACATACCTCCCATAATTTGCCTGTTCGGCTGACATAGTTAGAGGCCGAAGTTTGAATAACGGTATCTGCTGGGGAGACGTAAAAACATATACCGTGTTCGTTATTTCTAGTGTATAAGTGTGTATGCTCAATGGCCCTTTTCGGACAAGTACATTGCTAGCAGATATCATGTTGGCTGCCGGTAAGGCTGACCCCGTTTCGGGATGCTGTTTTAATTGTTCTTTGCTTCAGGAGGACGTACAAAGACGTACATTATTGCTTTTAAATGGCTAATGAGTTGTAATGACCCCTTTCTTACAAACAAGATATATCTTCTGGTACCGACCAAGTGCATGCAGATTTGTTTTAAGCTGTATGTTGCGCTGATACCGTTTCGTACAGAGGTTTAAATTAAGTGTGGTGAAAGGAGGACGTATATAGATTCCATATGTGTTATTTCTTACAAATGGGTATGTACATCGGTTTGCTCCTTTCTGGTCAAAAATAGTTAACGCCGGTATCGATCCTGTACATGCCGTCGGTCGCTTGTCGGATAACCTGAGTTATAATAAAGGTGTGAGTCAATTAGACATGTATTTAACCTTGATAACGTCGACATGTCACGTTGTTAACACTGTGAAGATTGCAAGAAACTGTTCAACATTGCTTTTTTTCTTATAAGTAAGGAATGAAAATTATTTTTAAAAAATCTTTCCTGAGAATTCATATATGCATTTTTCATATAGTTATTGTACATTTCAGTAAGACAAAAACAATAGTAATATGGACCGAATTCATGTCTCAGATATGTAACAGGCAAAAATGAATTGGTCGCTAACACAAAAGCATCGAGGCATTGCTTTATATATATAAATGCATCAATTGTCTATGCATTCATATCTTGTCATAGAGTTCTTATCGTCATTGAGCTTCGTGAGCGAAATAGAGCATACGTATGTATTATTACAGCATATGCCTAAAATATAGATGTAAGTCATCCCCAAATACTTTGCATAACATCTATTTGGGAATATTTGTAACTACTTTACAATATTAAAAATACATTTTCAATAAACCAAAAGCACTCGTTTAACCCTACAGGCTGTTTCATAAAAGTAAAAATGAATCTTCAAGTACATAGTCACAAGATGGTATTGTTTAGTGAAGAACGTGCGTCAGACTTGCAATTGAAGGTATACCAGTAGGGATAGACCAGCCGTTTAAAATCTTCCTTATTAATGAGAACACTCTCATCCCTCATGAAGAGGTTGAAGTGTGCAGGCACGTAGCTTCATTGAACCACGTTAACATAATATATACAAATGCGCTTACAAGCCCGGATGTAACGTCACACACAATAATAATATAGATCATAATACCATATATGGTATAAGAGCGATCCACGGCTGGTTGTAGCACACGTTTGTTATATTTTATAAATAGGTGTTTGGTGATAGACAAAATATAGCTTTGGATACTCAACATCTTTGGATGTTATAAAGTAGTCGCCCATGTGTGAGTCACAGTGGTATTTTTCCCACAATTCAATGTTCAGTCAGTTTATTGCTGCCATGTTTGAACTTTTGGAATAAGATGAAGAACTTTAAGAAACAATGTAAATGGCTCTTTAAATATATAATGTATGAACATTGTTGTATCTATCAATCTTACGCTCGTATAAAATGTCAATGCTTAAATCGGTTATCGAAATGCTATCCCTATTTTTATCCAGTTAAAGAGTATGTGCGAATCGACTTTTGTTTTAAATATAGTGTGATCTTACACTTGTTATCATTCGTCATTGAATATTTAAGTGAATCGTTGCATTAATGTGTAATGAAATCTCAAGTTATTTTCAGTAGAAGCTTCCACTTAGTTAAAAATCACAACGAAATAGATTCACGTTATCGGTTAACAGACTTAAGTTGTTTGGTGTCTTAAAGGGGCCTTTTCACAGATTTTGGCATTTTTTTAACTTATTCATTAAATGCTTTATATTGATGAATGTAAACATTGGATCGTAAAAGCTCCAGTAAAAAATCAAGAATAAAATAAAAAAAAGGAAAAGAACATTGCCCGGAGCAGGTTTCGAACCAGTGACCCATGGAGTCCTGCCAGAGTCCTGAAGTAAAAACGCTTTAACCTACTGAGCTATTCCGCCGGGTAGGCATGTCCAACGTATTTTATACGTTATATAAGCAATCTTCGTAGTTTCACAAAATTTAACGACAAAAACAGAACTCTCCAAATTATTCAATCGTTTCGCGTTGCAACGCTTTATAATTTTGCATATAATGGCTATATTAGAGCATGGTAAATGTTCAGTATTACTGTTTGCTCACAAATAACATAACCAAAACGAAAATTTGCGAATCTGAAACAACTTTTTTCAATTTTGTCAATTTACCAAAGCGTGAAAAGATCCCTTTAAGGTCACACAATACCTCTCATTGAGTTGTTTGGTATTTCAAAGGTCAAACAATACCCGTGTTTGATGTGTTTGGTGTCTAAAGGTCAAATAATACTCGTGCTTGATGCTTTTGATATCTCAAAGGTCAATCAATACCCGTGCTTGATGTGTTTGGTGTCTAAAGGTAAAACAGTCACGTGATTGATTTGTATGTTATCATAAGGTTAATAATACCCGTGCTTGATTTGTTTGGTTTTTCAAGTTCAAACAATACCCGTGCTTGATGTGTTTGGTGTCTCAAGGTCAAACAATACCCGTACTTGATGTGTTTGGAGTCTAAAGGTCACACAGTCATGTACTTGATTTGTTTGGTATTTCAAGGTCACACAGTCACGTGCTTGAGTTGTTTGGTGTATCAAGGTCAAACAATACACTTGCTTGATTTGTTTGGTATCTCAAGGTAAAACAATACCGGTGCTTGATGTGTTTAGAGTCTTAAGGTCACATAGTAATGTGCTGGATTTGTTTGGTATCTCAAGGTCTCACTGTCACGTTCTTGAATTGTTTGGTGTCTAAAGGTCACACAGTCACGTGCTTGATTTGTTTGGTATATCAAGGTCACAAAGTCACTTGCTTGATTTGTTTTGTTTATCAAGGTCACACAGTCACGTGCTTGATTTGTTTGGTATCTCAAGTAAATGGTAATCGGAAAATGCATGTGCTTATAGTCTGATTATGATACTAGACTTATCTTTAATCGACTTTGACATTTACCCCCTGATAACTGGAATAAAAGTCGTCCGTTAACATATGGCGCAGTATGCAGCCACGGCACATTGGCTCGTTTTCTCCTGGATGGAGAGAAGCAAGCGTGGGATTAATGTTTTGCCCAGGAAAATTCCGTGGTCTGAGTGGGATTTGAACCAGGGACCTTCTGGTTCCAAGACCAGCATCCTTCCACTACCACAGTCACGTGGTTGATTTGCTTGTTGTATCAAGGTCACAGAGTAAAATGTGTCGATTGGTTGATTAGGCTGATATTTATAAATGGGGGTTGATTTTGAACTACGAGTGTATATGATTTGCGCAGGCTTATTTTAACTGTAGAACTTTGAATATCAATTAGTTTGTATATTTATATTTAATAAAATAACTCCAGCGTTTTGTCATCGCCCTGTTGACGTGTTAATAAATGATACGTCTTTCCCAAGTGATATAGCGGATATGTGTTGGATGCGGTGGATTATCGATTTTAATTCACGAGTGATCATAGAAAATAATATTTTCACGAGTGGCGCAGCCACGAGTGTAGCTATATATTTGCTATGATCACGAGTGAATTAAAATCGATATTCCGCCGAATCCAACAAATTTTCTTTTTATTTTATGCTTTTGTTTACAGATTATATACATTAGTAAAGTGTTTAACTTAACGATTTTGCTGGGATAATGACGTCATTTCGTCAAAAAATGACGTCATTTCACAGTAAACAATGACAATTATCGATAATTTTCACTGATAATGTTCACTGTTTGAAACAGTGAAATAATCAGTTTTAATGCACTGATATTTCTCTATAATCCACCGGAAAGCATAAAATGAATATAAATCTAAGCATGTGATAGCGACATAATTAGAAAGAAATTAAGACAGCTTAATTTTTAACATTACAATTTAAACAAACGAATCTTGATTCCAATTACAGTTAATGAAATACAAGCCGACACGTTAACCATAAAATATGTACACTACTCGTTAGTGTAAGAACCAACAGGTTAGTTTCTGATTGGCTTACACGTCATCATTATCTCTTTGCAAATCCGGTTCCCATAATGAAAAGTAAAGGACACTTCGAAGTAATCGAAATATTAACAACACTCCGAGGTTTGCAATCATGCGAACGATTGTCTACGTCGCCTTAACCGACCATATATGTGTTCCAATAATGCGCATGCTCAGTGGTGTGTGTAGTTAATGTCAAATTGAAAGTGGTTTTCATAGCCATAAGTCCGCTTCTAGATATAGCCATCTTTTGACTTTACACAATAATGTTTACAAATTATGTAATCAAACCTGCTAACTGACGTTGCGTTATTAACATTACATAGTGAAATTAAAAATATTTATATATTAGTCTGCCAATATTAAACCTGTTAACTTGTTTCGTTTGTTAGCACGAACTTTATGTTGAATTAAGACAGTAAAATATAAAACTAAAAATGTGGCATGCGAAAACAAAATTGCGACGAATATTATGTTCACCACTTTTAATACAAATTAAAGTCAATTGAACAAAAGACTTGCAGGAATTGTGCAGGAACACTACAGGTTTACTGGACTTGTCTCAAAATGTTAAGAACATGCTCAGGCTATACTGTTAGACGAATTCTTGACTGGCTAACACATGAATGGTTTTGGCTGAGAAAGGTACGTATTTAATGACTGGTAACCGGACTGGTGCCAAAATGGTAGCATATGCAAAGGCTTTTCACCGGCATGGTACTGGAATAAGATAACCGTTCATTAATTATCTTATACAATTTAAAATAGCTTCGTTTCAAATAAAAACAAAAACAAAATTATATTCGAATACTGTTTCAACAACCTATACAATTATACCGAACAGTTGATGTTAGAGCGGACATTACACAGATGGTGTTCACAAGCGCAAAATCAGCCCTTGTAACACCACAGGCGGAGATTAAAGTAACTACAGATTAACGTGCGGTATACAGTTGGACAGTTCTTCCTTCTATTCACATTAAACCAATTTGAAAATATCACACATACGTGAAAGCTGCTTATTGTCGTCGAGGAAAGGTCGGTAGTGCTGGAGGTCGGACATATATGTGAGTTTGTTTTATTCGTTTAATAATATATATTAAAAATGGAAAAATTCGTGTGAATGAATTCAGTCGTTAACAATCGTCAGACATTAACTTGTTTAATGTACATGTATTGGATATCCGTGTATAACTTTATGGCTCATATGTTCGCAATCTTCAAAATAATTTTTAGTTAACATGTATAGAGTTTCTTTTGCAGTTGAGGTACAGTCAAGTTACCATTAACGGATCATTACCAATAGCGGATCACTTTGATGTTAAATATTGCGTATCGCGATTGATAGTTATCATTTTTAAATGATACATTGTAGACAGCATATTCAAGTCATTTTCTTTATAACGCGATATTTTTTATCGGAATCGGTCACTTCTTTGTAAACAATTTCGGTGTGTTTTGCTCACATTTTTATATGACTGTGTTTACTTCCGTTTCGTTTCGAGAACGAGGTTGGACATTTAGCGCGACCAAACTTTATAACTATGTTGGTAAGTAAGAGGTATATGCATATATTTAAAGACCTTCCTGCCTGCAAAACACCATTACAGTTTTTTTCGTTTTGTTTTTAAGATTTTTCACCAACGTAAATGGAATAAACAATTAGGGATCAAGCGTGATCTGTTGTATACATGAGTAAAAATGGCTGTCTCAAACGTTTGAAAAGCCATCCAATTTTGTTACATACATTACACAATTAAGTGTTAAAGCAGTAAGGGAATTGTTTAATCTTATTTTATGGATAATTTCTTTAAAATAAGAGCTTACTTTGTATGATACATAAAGACATAATTACGATAAACATATAATGTTCATTCATAGATTAAAAATTCACTGCAGTCAATACATGTATTGATTGAAAATGGTTTCATTACTGCCAAAAGATCAAAAGTGCATTTGTACAACAGATGTCTGTATGCTATTAATATAGACCTTCATTTTTAACTTTTTAAAAGAATCTAAATTAATTATTTAATTGAAAAATATTGCCAAAAACAAACTCTTGTTTTGGTGTCGGCATAAAATTTTAGTATTATGTTCAGCGAATTTCTTCCACCATTCCAACAAGAAACAATAGAAACTTTAATTATATTATCACCATGAATTGTAGATGTTAAGGACACCTTGCATCCCCACACATTATTGAGTTATTGTCCTTGAACATGGCTGAGAAGTGTAAGGGTATAATTCATGTTTTACAAAGCAATTAATATTTGTTATACAAAAATTGTCTGTTTCAAGTAGACACTGAAGAGGCTAAGGGTTCAGTTATAACCACCAGTCGATCAAGAACTTTCCATCAACATCAAAGCATTCCAGCAACTATCATGATTAACAATTGAGTAATTTAGGGTAACTATGTTTATAAATTGACCCCCCTGTCACAGACCCTCACTTTCTTATTGACCTGGTGTATACAAACCATGTTAATAAGAATGCTTGTCTTATGCAAATCCCTGGCATGAATTTATGAATATATATTTGCATATAATGGTCACAGATTGTAAAAGGCATTTGAAATTGTAAAATAGTTCTCTCTTGTCTGTAAGCCATATTCCAGGCACATTGTCTGGCTGCTTTCTTTAGAATATTGGACGTTGGGCTCTATGTAGGCGATTGTTAAAGGACGGCGTCCCACCATGGCCTGTCCACACATGCGTTATTGCCATTCCTCTTTGATATGTTGTTTTTGATGATGTAGAACTCACTGTTGCCAGCCTAACCGAAGCATGTTCCGATATGTTTGAGGGCAAAACTATTTTATTATCAATTCTTAGATAAGTTTCATTCCTTGTGTCATTCTGTGTATGCCATAAAGTATTACATACGTGTAACATATACATAACATAAGATCTAATATAATTGTCCTTCATATTTTGAATTTTTAAGATATTCAAACGCAAATATTGTTTTAGACGAAGGCCGTAATTCAAACCTTTAAAGCATCAGGATCAACAATATGTGTGAACCTGTGTCTTTCAAAGAGCCTACTAACTGTGCAACATTTTAAATAAGCCATAAGTATTTCATCAGTTAACGCTTTCAGTATTCGGTTCAACTGTCATATAGGTTAAGTCATTAAAAACATGCAGCGTTTTTAATAAGTCATGCCTCTTTAAAATGTATTATTTCAATTAATGTTACGTTTTAAAATAAGTCCTTCAAGTATTTTAAACTATTTAATTTTAACGTGCACATGTTTCAATCAGTCATCATTCATAATATAAATATATTACCAACGTGTTGTATGATGTGATGCTATTTTACATTTATATTTTTGTATCTTGTGGTGTTATTTTACGTTCTTGTGTTCCGTTGTTTTAGTTAAGTTTCGATTGCTTATTGTTTACTGTTGTTTATAATGATCTAATCTTAAAAGTTGATTTAAAATACATATATTAAATTGCATGCTCATCCTGTTGATTTTTATAAGATATCCACATATGTTGAATATATTGAAGACTGTAAAAAATTATTCCCAGTGAAACAATTTGTATTTCTCTTAATTAGCTAGCCTGTGAATGAACCCACTTATGTGCTGTTAAAATAAAGTTGACCCATTGATAATCCCTTCCAAATCATATAACATAGCAATGTTATTAATGTAAGGAACTACCATCGATGGATAAAATGGGCCTAGTAAAATGGTTAGTGGGTTTCTCCAGTCTGGTGCAGACTTGCTATGTCATTTTCCACGGCTTCCAATTTTTAAAATTCTATATAAAACACAACGTAATCACTGTTTATAGGCATATCAACTGTATATTATGTTTAAATAACAGAATATTGAAAGTTCAAACAGCGTTTGAGATGCCCCTGAGTGGTTTTGATAACGCGAGCCATTATGGCTACAAATGATCCGTGAATACATAAATTCCGCTGTGAAAAAAACGTGAATCAAAACGATATTGTCTGCATTTTAAAACCTATTTTTTGCTTTAACAGTAAGAAAAAGTTAAATTTTATGTAACTGGCGTCATAGAAGTATCGAAACATATATTGCTTTTCACCAGCACAACTTTATTACGCTACTGATCCGGTAATGGTAACTCGACTTTTTATCATGGCCAAAACACAATTCAAGAGTTCGGGTATTGTTTTGTTTTTTTTTGCTGATATGCATGCATTATTTTTGCTACAGGTCAGTGTAGTTGAAATGTTTATTGATCGTTAAAAATTTCTTCACATAATGTGTCGAGTTACGAATCGTAGGTCAGGCTTCGTGTTTAATTTATAATAGTTTTAGCTTACTGTATTAATTATGTATACTTAAGCAATTTAAACAAGAAATATAATAATCAAGCAAGTACTTGACACATGCCTCAGTATAAGGGATCTTCATGACAGAAGGATACTCTTTCGCTGATGTGTCATCGCTATTTAAGTGAAAGCAGATTTTAAGAAATACATATATTTAAGGAAATAAATGAAATAACTTTGTATGAGACAATCGCTTAATGTTAAATATTGTGTACATAGAAAAACGAATGTTTCGAGAGTTTCTTTCCTGCAGATGTATTCGGTGTTTTAATACTCTTGTCTTTTGAAGAAATAGATAAAATAAAAAATATTGTTAAACTTATCAACTCTCTTAATTTTTGAATGTTTAAGATAATATTTATTATTTTCAATAAGCTTGTTTTATGTGTTCATCCCGAAAGTAAAGCGTCATTTTAAAACAGTTTGGGAAAAAGTTTAATAAATTGAAGTTAGTGCTATCAATGTTGAAGCCAAATGCCCCCGAATTTTTGTTGGTAATAAAAGTTTTGATATGGGCCTTTACAACTTTCTGAAAACAGGCATGTTGTTTTATCAATAAAAATCAAAAATGTTTTTAATTAAATTATTTATATCGGAATATTATATGAAGAGAAATGCATTTGTTCTATGAGGACCTCGCAGTGTTCCTCATTATTTAAACGTTTCGAAGATTTGCTTCAATTTAAACCGGAGAATGCTCCATTCGTTTTTTTTTCAATTCGATAAATATGCTCCACATGTGCGCAAAAGGTAAAAAGTATGCAACAAATTGGCACGCGAGTTGTGGATCTTGTACTAGGCATATCTTTTAAATACAGTCCTTGCCGAGTTTTGAGAATGAACTATGCACCCAATAAACAAAGTACAATAATTATATAAATGCATATTCAAGAGTTGATGTCCTTGTATTCTGCGCTGGCTTTTAGTGTGGCCTTTCAAAGTCCTGTACGCGTTCTATGTATGAGTTTCAAATTTGTATTTTAAAAATTTTAAACACTAAGTGAGTTTTGGTCCGCGCACGAAATTTAAACTCATGGCAAAGTAATGTAAATCATGACGTTAAAGTTATTGAAGGCTCACCGTCTGTGTTCCACATTTGTCGTTTTTGCTTCAACGGTTTCCCATTCGTGTTTAGCCCATTGTATTCATTTTCATCAGATGAATAACGTATTGTATTTGTAATACGTAATTCATCGGTAACGCTTTCCTAAGCGTTCAAACTTTACCCATGCTCACTCATTCAAACTTTTGAAAATATTTATTTCCAATTGGCTTGTTTTTGTGTTCATTCTGAAGGTAAAGCGTCGTTGTAAATAAGCTTGGCATAACGTTTAATATATTGATGTAAATCTTGTCAATGCTGAAGCTAAATGCCCCCGAATTTGTACTGGTAAAGTTGTGATTTGAGCCTTTACAACTTTGGGAACCCAAAGGCATGTTGATTTTATCAATAAAAATAAAAAATGTTAGAAATTTACATTATTTATTCTGGAAAATTATATGAAGAGTAATGCATATGTTCTATGAAGACCTCGCATTTTTCCTCATTATTTAAAAGTTTCGAAGATTTGCTTCAATTTGAATATTGGACTGGTCCAACATATGAAACATAATATTAAAAAATGTACTAACTTCTTCAATTCGACAAATATGCTTCACATAATCACAAAACATGCAACAAATTGGCTCGCGAGCTCTGTATCTTATACTAGGTATGTTTGTAAATACAGTCCTTGCCGAGTTATGTTGCACCTGATAAATGGACTATACACCCGATAAACAACGTACAATAATTCTATAAATACAGATTTAAGCGTTGATGCCCTTGTATGCTGCACTGGCTTTCAAGGTCTACTTTCAATACGTGCACACCTTCCTGTGTGTGAGTCTCTAAGTTGTTTTTTAAACACTTTTTATACTAAGGTAGTTATGATCCGCGCACGAAATTTTAACTCAGGGAAATACTAATGTAAATCTAGACGTGAACATAATTGTGGTATCACCGTCGGTGTCCTGCAAACATAATTTTTTTTCTGTGACGGTTAATGGCTATTCTTAAATTATTTTCATTCATTTGCATTCGATGAAAAACATATTGTATTAGTAATATAATGTATAATTGATCGGTAGCGATTTCCTATGCGATCAATATGTACGCATGCTCACTCATTCCAATTTTTGAAAAACGACGCGAAGACGGAACATAGAACATCTAATTTCAGTCATTTATGGGTAAACACGTGCTCTGGAAGGGGCTAATAATGGCGTTACAGTTGAACAACAACTGTTTTACCGCACTTGCGTACAAGTTCAAATGTTTGCGGTGTGAAAGACTTCTTTCTAGAACTTCAACATGTACGCATTTACCATGGTTTCCATGTCCGCTTTCTAGTTTTGTGTGTCATATTTTGGTTTTAAGTTGTTTTTCATTATCTACTACCGCCTTCTGTAAATGGATTGCAACGGCTTTGACTTGCATTATACTATTATATATATATATACTCAAACATATGTTCATTTTAATCGGCACAATCTCCGAGACATAGCTCCGGGCACAAAAGTGTTTACGACGGACGTAAGGACGGATTGAAGGACGAACAGGTTACAATATTGATTAGCCAATGTAGGGAGATAAAAGCACTAATCACGCGCACTTGCTGCATTTAATAAGCACTTAACAATTCTAACTTGGTAGGCTGACAGAAGCCTGATAACATAATTACATTCAACGAACTGTGCAATTAATTGTGTCTAACCTTAATCTATTTATAGTTATAATAAAGCAAAGCTGTTTCATATCCACAATCAGGTTTTGTGCAACAAAAAACGACACTAGTGGAAATGACATGGTTTTTAACGATACTATGGCACTAGTAGTGGAATGGGGGTTGTCGGTTGATGATGAACCAACGTATATTTTTAAAATTAAGTTTCCATACAAGCAGTGTTTAAGATACTATTCGAGCAAGCAAAATAACGGTCCTAACTATACGTATAAGTTACATGTGTGTTATGTAAAGGAAACAAGTGTCGTTTACATGTAAACTGGTGTACGTTTTTCATCATATACAATGTTAATCGATAAATAAATGCCAGTAGCCGAAAAAACACTCATATAAAACACGATGCTTGATTACTCTTCCTACGATCGTATTAGCTTTTGAATTTAAATTTTGCTGTTAAAGAATGCATAACAGCTTGGTGGTTCGTCTATAATGTCTGCAAATTTTTAATAAGTTGGGAGGCAGAGAAACGTACACACGTACCGAGTGAGGCATTATACGTAAATAAGTATTCACATGTGTTGGTCCTTTTCTTACAAACAAGAGAAAATTCCCGTTAGCAAAATGTTGCATGAAAACCTCCCGTCGGCTGCCTATAAACTGACCTAATGTCAAGCCGGGGTTTTAATTATTGTTGGCGTCGGTGAAACGTATACGTGTGCCGCGAAAGTTATTTTCTGTGAATGGGTATGTACCTTTAATAGCCCCTTTCCAACAATTAGACGCTATCCATCTGTAGCGAGCAAGTGCACGCACACTGCCCGTCGGCAACCTGTCTTGATGACCTACTCTGGGTGTAAGAGGGACATACATACATGCCGAAATCATTATTTCCAGTCAATGCGAATACCATTTAAATGGCCCTAATCTACAGAACAATATTGTTTCCCTGTTGGCAGCCTAGTTCTCACAGACCATCCGCTGACTTGCTGTCGGACTAACCTTGTTTCGGGCAAGGATTTTAATTAAGGATGTTTCTATTGTTCAGTGGGTTTTCCATTTTAATAATCCGTTTATGAAAATCAAGAGTTAAACCCCGGAAGCGACCTGCTGAACGATGTCCTCGGGCAAAGAATTTTATTTGGTTGAATCTCATAGGGACGTACATACATGTCTTCTTCGTTTTTCAAGTGAAGAGATATGCACCATAAATGACCCCTTCCTGAAAAGCAGAAGTTTACCCGGGTAGAAAGACCTGATGTTCGTACACCATACGTCGTCTATTTGTTTGGTTGACGTACATGCGAGTCTGGGTTTTAATAAGGGTGATTGTAAGGAAGACATACATTCATGCCGTGTGCGTTATTTCCAGTACATAGGTATTCACTTGCATGGGCTCCTTTCAAAAAATCATGTTGCCCAGGTAGCGACCTGCTGCACATATACCTCCCATCCTTTGCCTGTACGTATGACATAGTTACGGGCCGGGGTTTGAATTAGGGTGGGTGACATAATGCAGTGTGTGATATTTTTTAGTGAATGGGTATGCATATTTAATTGCCCTTTTCGGACAAATAAAAGCAATCCAACAGTAGCGACTAAGTGCCAGCAGACCTTATGTTGACTTCCAGTTCGGCTGACTCTTTTTCTGGATTGTTTTTTAGGTTGGGTTTTAGTGAGACGTACAATGGCGTGCGTTATAACATTTAAATGGCTATTCTCCTATAATGACCCCTTTTCTTAAAAACAAAATATATCTTCCGGTTCGGCCAAGTGCATTCAGATTTCCTTTCGGCGGCCTTATTTCCGTTCATCACATACTTGCACTTGAAGATATGACATTATGAACAGACCTGCCGTATTAAATCTTCCGTATTAATGAGAAGAAACACATCTTCCATGAAGGGGTTGGAGTGTGCAGGTCCGCTTTATTGAAACACTTTAACTAATCTATAAAACAGAACTTATCTTCTAGGATGTGTCGTCACGCAATATAAGCTTTAAGATTATAATACCATATATGGTATATGGACGATCCACGGCGGGCTTAGGCACATATATGGTTATATTCTATAAATAGGTGTAAGGCGTTCGGCACGTGGTAGCTTTGATAACTCAATATGATTGGATAGTATAATGAAGTTGCCACTGCGTGAGGCAGCGCGGTAGTTTCCCACAATGCAAAATTAAGGCAGGTTATTGCGGCCATGTTAGAACTTCTGGAATAAGTTGCGAAACTTTTACCAACAATGTAAGTAGCTATTTAATTATATAATGTATGATCAGTGTTGTGTCTATCGACGTTACGCTGGTATTTTTATGAATTCCAATTCTTACATCGCTCATTTAAATGCTGTTCCCGAATTTCTATTTTTAAATAATTATCGATATGTGCGAATAAATCTATGTTATAAATATTGTAAGCTTACGCTTTTAACCATTTCTAATTGACTGTTTAGGTGAATCTGTACATTGATATGTTATTAAATCTCAAATTATTTTAATTAGACGCTTGCACTAGGTTAAAGATCACAACGCAATAGATTCGGTCAAAAGAAGTGAGCTGTTTGGTGTCTCAATGACACACAGTCACGCTTGAAGCTCGTGTGATAAAGCTGATATTTTAAAACGGGGGGTTGATTTTAAATTACGAGTGTGTATGAAATGAGCGTGCTTATTTAAATTATTTAAGCTTGAATATCAATAAGATTCAGACAGACAGACAGACAGACAGACAGACAGACAGACAGACAGACAGACAGACAGACAGACAGACAGACAGACAGACAGACAGACAGACAGACAGACAGACAGACAGACAGACAGACAGACAGACAGGCAGGCAGGCAGGCAGGCAGGCAGGCAGGCAGGCAGGCAGGCAGGCAGGCAGGCAGGCAGGCAGGCAGCAGACAGACAGACAGACAGACAGACAGACAGACAGACAGACAGACAGACAGACAGACAGACAGACAGACAGACAGACAGACAGACAGACAGACAGACAGACAGACAGACAGACAGATAAGATAGATAGCGCATGCTCAGTGGTGTGTGTAGTAAATGCAAAATTGATAGTGGTTTTTGTCGCCAATTATGTGCATTTAATAAATACAGCCATATGTTGAATTAAAACTAATATGTAATTAAATTATGTGATCAAGCCTACATACTCATGTAGCTTTTTTGACATCGCATATTTAAATATAATATATGTATATGACAAGCCTACATTCTCACGTAGCTTTATTTACATCACATATTGAAATATAATGTAGGTATATAACTAGTTTGCCAATATTGTGTCGTTCATTAGCACAAATGTTTTGTTTAACTAAAAATAAACATTTAAACCCAAGCCAGCAATAGCGACAATATAGTAAGTTAACTTAAAACGTAGCTATTTTATAATCGATTCTGTTGTGATATTATAATAGCCTTTTCTTATGTCACAACATGAGTTTTATTGGTAATATACATGCTTAAACAAACGAATCTTGATTCCGAGGTAACACTAAAAGAGATTTTCATGTAATCAAAAATATGTACACTACTCCGAAGTATACGAAACAACATGTTAGTCTCAGCTTGGTTTGAACGTGATCATTCTCAATTGACGAATCCGGTTTCCACAATGAAGAGTAAAGGATACTTCGCAATACTCGAAATATCTACAATACTCTGAAGTATACACTCAAGCGAACGATGGTCGCCTTAACTGAAGATATTTATTTTCAAATAATGCGCATGCTCAGTGTTGTGTGTAGTAAGTGTCAAATTGATAGTGGTTCTGATCGCGATTTGTGCGCATTTAAATAAATATCGCCATATGTTGAATTAAAAAAAGTATGTAAGCAAATTATGTGATCAAACCGACATACTCACGTAGCTTTATTAACATCACATATTGAAATATAATATATGTTTATGACAAGTCTGTCAATCTTGTGTCGTTCATTAGCAGGGACTTTTGGATTAACTAAAAAAATAAATTAAAAACTGAAAATGTGAACTGCGAAACAATGTTTTACCGATTAATGATATGGTCTCCAATTTTTATACTAATTACAAATATTGCAAACATAATCTGAAAGGCAATAACATCACCAATATCGACACTTTCACATGCTTAATGTACGTTATGTACGTTTTAGTCACGAGGCGTAAAAATGAAGAAGGTTACTTCAGTACTTGTAGTATCTCGTTCTTGAAACTAGCTATTAAAGAGGCAATTGCAGTTCGTGTGTATGTATTTTGGTGAACTTGGTGAGGTCCAAAAGCACCACTCTTATACCAAATTCAGCAAACACTGAACACAAGGAACTTAATTATAATAAACCAATTAGATTTATCATAAGAAATTGTACAATATGTGATGTATTCGATGCGCCTATTGCTGTTACATGTTTACTACCCAGGTGCTGAAATATTTGATGCTAGCATTGACTAATGCATTCGTTACTACTTCCCACGTACTGAACTACAATCCAACTGTACTCACTTGGTAGGCATAAGCCATGGTCGGCACATTTCCACTCCAGTTAATAGACAGGTACCCACATATTAAGCAAATGTTGTGGCAAAACATTATAACTATTCGATTGTGGGACAGGTTCTCATATATTACGTATAAGATCCCACAGGTTCTCCTGATCTACCCGGTGACGAACTTGTACCCACACACAGGCTTGTACATTGTGCATACTTGAATACAGGACTGGTTAACAAATTAATAAAATACTCGCAGAGTGTTTCGCTCTCAGTACATATTTAATTGACTTGCTCCAAAATGGCAAGCATAGGCTCAGCCAGTTTCACAGCACGGGTACTGAATTTCTACTTGCATTATTAGTTTTGGCTGAGACAGGTACGTTTTCAATGCTTGGTTTCCGTAATTGTGTCCAAATGGTTAGCATATATGCTACTGCTTTTCTTTACCAAGGTACTGCAATGGGATAATCTTGTATTGTCTATCTTGTAAAATTGAAAACATCTTCGTTTCGAATATAACGCCTTTTTCGGATAATATTTCAACAGCCGATACAAATCTATCGATGAGTCGGTATTGAAGCGGGCATTTAACACATGGTTTTCACGTGCAAATACAATACAAAATATAATTGTTGATGATGCTTTCCCTTTTGGTGTGACTATGATATAAAATATCGAACTTCGCTATCTTTTCACTTTCAAACGACACTACTCGCTTTGAAATGAACCGATCATCTAGGATTTGGTATAAAATGAAGTGAGAATAGCATTTTTTTAACCTTGACTCTCGTTTTGCAATATTGTCTATAGAGAAAACAAATTGATTGAGACAAAATGAAGTAACGACAACATGTTACTGTGGCGCACTTTATGGTATTTTCATGCAATATAAAATAGTGGTTGTATTTTAAATTGGAAAACCACACTACATGTCTTGGGCATGAACTATACAATTGCGATTGTAATTTTCATCTCCAAATTTTAATGAAATCAAACGATTCAAATCAAGAATGAGATATAACAGAAATAGGAAAACCAAGTTTAGTGTGGAGTGCTAGAGGACTATTTAATATGCCCGACAACATGCATGTTTTTTTAAGAATCGACTCAATTTTACATTAGAATCAGGCATTCGATTTTAGATAATGAATAGACGTATGATTTGAGCTATGCTATACTAATTAGTTGTGTAATACCCTTGATAGTTGAAGCATTTACATGACAATTCATGAAAATAAAGTAATTATTTCTTGTTATCAGTTAGGTATTTTAACAAATTGCAAGCTAATAATGCATCTGATTCCCAAACCAGTTTCTCCAATAAATTGCATATAGACAAATACTCAGTCATCTTAAATCTTATCATGAACTGAGCTGACCTGCATTGACCACACATTTTCACTCCCTTCAGATCCCGTTTCCATCTTATACTTACATGCATGCCAATCATCCAACGTTTACCAGGACAACCGAGTTCAACTTAAAAAAAAACGAGACATTTTATATAATTTTCATTTTAATGAAATGAAATATTGTGCATAAAGTTAGTTATAATGTTTGCGCGATGATGATCCAAAATATTTACTACATGACGCTATATTCTTAAATCTTTTTCTAAAAAGAAGTAATGAAGTTGACACTTGTTTGTAGTTTTATTTCATCGTTCCTAAAATAAGATGTCACTCTCTTGCTCTGGTATCTTTCCTACCATTGAGTAATTAAAAGGTAATTATATTGAATGCGTTTTAATTCCCTTTTATTATTGTTAAATTTGAGTTACAATGCTATGAGGTAAAAATTTATTTACACTTCAATGTATCATGAATATTACTTGGCCAAGTGTGAGGTTGAGCGCTCTAAAACCGGTTTTAACCCCCAATGCTTTAACCGGATTAAACCCACGTTCCAAGGCGGTGACCCCAGCTTAATTATTATATGTGTTTATGTTGTTTTGTATTTTGCTGTTTTGTGCCGTTTTGTACTGTTTTGGCAATCGGACCAACTAATCGTATATAATAAGAATTCAATACTGCTCCAGCAGCTGGAGTTTCACTTCTTTACATTGATGTAATAAGTTATTCTTAAAACATTGCACCATAATGCGTTTAACGGGTTTATTACATATATCTAGCTAAGTCAATATTTTACAAAGAAATGAGCTGTAAAGTGATTATTTTTCAGTAAAAGATTCACTTAGCAATTATATCTTATAAACCCATTAAAAGTATTTTTTGCTTGTAGTATTGTAAACCGACTCAGATTTGCTATAAAACGGATATACTCACTTGTAACGCGTTCAATGAATTTGAAAACAATCACTGTTACTTTCTGATAGCTGTTCATGTACGAGGGCTGTCCCAATAACATTACACAAGTGCATAGTTCTGTTTTTTGCGCATTATTGTTTTAAAATTTTAAATTAGAAACCATTTACAATTTTAAACTTTGCAACCGAAATAAGAAATGTGAAACTTTGTTTCATTATGAATTAATATGTAATATCTAAACGCAGTTGGTTTGGACTGGCGCAATGTACAAGCAGCAAATGTAATTTAGTATAGTTTATATTATAAGTTGTTTAATACCCATGATAATTAATAATTTATAACGGTAAAATATATAACAAACATCCGATAAAAATAAAGAGTATAGTTAATTTAGAAAACTGCTTTGTACTTTGTAAACGCTGACTTAAACTATTCAATATTTTCATACGGAAGCACTAGAATATCTACACATTCAATGGTGATATCAGCAGAATGAGTCGGCAGATATGTGTCAGTGTCGTTGAAAATTAATTTCATGCAACAATGGATACAATAAACATATAATTATAGCAGGCATTTTTAACAGTAAAAGGCTCAAAAAGTAAACAATAATAATAAATACAGATGAAGTACACCCCAGGAAACCCGATACCTTCCGGGTAGTGTAATACCATAGGGGACAGTGCTGTGCATTTTGGCATGAACTTACATAGGGTAATTAAATTGGAAAAATTAAATTTTTCAAAGCTCAATTTGAAACAACTGTGTATTAACATTGATTACAAAGGTATTGGCCTACATGCAGAAAAAATCCTGACAATTTTTCTTAAACAAATGAGCGAAATGTGGCTCCCTGAAGTAGAGGATTGGACAAAACGGGCCATGTTCAGGCATTTAAGGGAGAAAAAAACTGCTTTAATTTGCAAGCCACTACCATTATTAAAGGATTTATACAAACTTTCGCATGTCTACCATAACCTCTCAGCAGGGTTTCTCCAGAAAACTATTTATTGTGGAGAAATTTGTGTTTTTAATGACCATGTTGGGAAATCATTGATACCATCTGGGAAAGACCAGGAAACCATATGTGGGCAGTGACTTTATAATTCTTTTTCGTGACAAAAAACCTAATTTTCCGCCATTTTAATGTAATTATTTTGCTTTGTAGAGGCCTAAGTGTATGTGGGCACATATGCATACAAATGTACTTTTAATGCTATTTAATACATTCAATGATATTATTTGTCTTTCATCCAACATCATTTCAGAACTTGAATCCTTTGTCTTATATATAATGTGGTTATTCAATGTCCACTTTAGATATGTAAAAAGCTACAATGCTAGTGTTCCCCCCCCCCACACACACACATTATTATACCGCAACAAAGTCTGTTTGGGGGCTATATAGGAATTAGTTTGTCCCGACCGTCTCTGTCCCAGTATGTCACGTCCCTCCAGATTTTTTGTCCGTTTGTCCGCCCGATTTTTTTTCATGAAATAAATTTTGAACAAATGAACATACAACATTCAAACTTCATATGTTGATGCAACCTTATTAACTTTATATATACACCCCACCGTGTTTTAGGTCATAGGTCAAAGTCACTTAAATCTCTTATAGAAAACTTTATCACTTTATAACTGTATAATGGAAGTGCTTCCACCTACAGCCTTCAAAATTCATATATTGATGCACCTCTATGAGTTTTACAGGTCAAATCAAGTGACAGATCACAAAGTCAAATGTCAATGTCACTTCAACCTCAATAGAAAACTTTAATGTTGTCTTCAGAACAAAAATGCTTCCATCTGCAATCTTCAGACTTCCTATGTAGATACACCTGACCTAAATGAGTTTTACATTATCACACTACATTATTTGGCAATTAGGTCAAAGGTCACTGTGTTCTCTGATAAAGAAACATTACATTGGCCCTTCCTGGGTTCTAAAAACCTCAAATGTAGATGCATAAATGAATTTTGCGCAACACATACCGTTAAGATCACAGGTGGAATGGAATATAAATTATTTAAAATGCATACTGTAATAAAGGGAGTATAGGTAAAATGTCTTCAACATTCAAACATACTATATCAACATGAGAGCTATTGTTACTCTTAAATCTATCATTGTCATTGCACAAAATCAAAGACTGCTTGCGATTGTAAATTCGTTACAGCAACTAGCTGTAATATGAGCTTTTATTGTCCCATTTTGGTTGGCAACTTGCATTATTACATCTGCAAGTGGGATAGACAGGAAAAGTTGCTTTTGCACAGTGTTGCATTTCATCCTCTAATTATATCACGTGCATTTAGCAAACATGCTTAGTGTTTTCTGGCGGTGTGGTATTAATAACGTATCAAACTTCATCTCAAGAAGGTCAAATATCTAACCATCTATCTATACTGTCTAACTCCCCTTGCGGTTATTATTGACAATATGGTGGACGAACCAGTTATCGAACACATAGGGAATTACGTTAAAATTGTAACACTTAAAATAACAAAAACATTATGTTTTAACAAATGACTAAAAGTGTAATCATTTAATAACTTATTTGTTAAGTTTTCCAGCAAATATCCTTCAAGAATTCATAACAATGATTAAACTTGTCTGTGAACAAGGTAAGTGTTATTCTTTTAATCAACTGTACTTTGTGTGGTTAAATGTATAAAATCTGTATCAACGTCATGTGTTGAAGTCTTGTTTGCGGCTATAAACTAGCAATGGCCAAATTCGTTAAAAAGGGAGTAACAAGTCAGCTCATTGAAATTAAAAGGTCAAAATCAACTATTATATTGTTTGATAGACAATTCTTTCCAAGGCCAGTCTGTGCCGATTTTAATGTTTCTTAAATACGCTTAATAGTAAAATCACAGAAAACTTAAGGCAATCGTAACAAAAGCGCAAGTGTAGCGACTTTATTTCTAATGAGTTTTTCTCATTATGAAACTTGCCGAATTAGCACCAAAAGTCTCAGAACACGCCACATAAATATTATACAAAAAAAAAACCATATACACTTATTAAGACATCATTTTATGTACCTAACCAATTAATGTATGCGACAAAGCAGTCAAGCCTTTCTTTATATTTTCCAAAATAATGTGGGTAAAAAGAAATAAAACTCGAGAGTGTTGAAAAGGCACTATTGATCATATATAAGGCATTAACAGTACAATTGAATGCATATGTGCCCACATACACTTACTGTAGGCCTCTATAAAGCAAAGAAATTGCAACAACATGTCTGAAAAAGAATTATAAAGTCACTGCCCACATATGGTTTCCTGGTTTTCCCCAGATGGTATCAATGTTTTCCCAATACGGTCATTTAAAACGCAAATTTCTCCACAATAAATAGTTTTCTGGAGAAACCCTGCTGAGAGGTTATGGCAGACACGTGAAAGTTTGTATACATCCTTTAATTATTGTAGTGGCTTGCAAATTAAAGCAGAACATGGCCCGTTTTGTCCGATATTCTACTTCAGGGAGCCACATTTCGCTATTTTTTTAAGCAAATTTGTCAGGATTTTTTCTACATGTAGGCCAATACCTTTGTTATCAATGTTAATACACAGTTGTTTCAAATTTGACTTTGAAAATTTTAATTTTTCCAATTTATTACCCTATGAAAGTTCATGCCAAAATGCACAGCACTGTCCTCTATGGTATTACACGACCCGCAAGGTATCGGGTTTTCTGTGGTGAAGTAGAGACATGCATTAAGTTCATTATTGAGATTGATGCAAATTAATGTCCAAATGTCACTGAAAAACAATACAGAGTGTTAAAGTAGTCTTAGAATATGTCTCAGGCAACGGTTTCGGTGTGATTTTCCAGCATTTACTCCCCTTATGACCCCAAGTGCAACAGCCCAATTGCAAACAGCCCTAATTTGGGTCAAATGACATCTGGCAGTTATGTTTTGCAATACAGAGAGTTTTTGATGGTCAATTGTCAAAATTCTGGCAGACGACTAACTTGGTCGGATGTGCTTAAAGGTTACGCATGCGCAATTAGTTTCCTTCTATATTACATATAAAATAGTTAGTTTAAACCTATTTATTTTAGCTCGATTGCATCGAAAGCCTAAGGCTTATGTAAACGCTCTCGAGTCCGTTTCCTGGGCCTCGAACCAGTACTTGGTGTCTTTGGAGGAGATCTAAAGAACGCTCCCGCGGTGGGGATCGAACCCGTGACCTCCCGGTCGCTAGGCGGACACCATATCCATTACACCACGGCGACCTTAAACAGACAGACAGACAGGTTGGTATTAAGTACGAACATGTCAACCGTAAATCTAGATTCTAAAACTCCAAAACGGTATGATATTTGCAAAAGTTAAAGTTATAACTCGCCGGGCTGCCGAAATCAGAAGAAAAATTTAATATATATTTATATATCTGTTTACTACGTAACGTAGGCTTTCTAATGATATATAATTTGTCAAAATCGGCCTAGCAATGAAACTTTAATTCAAAAGACGTGAGTGATGGGTACATCAAAATGTATAACCACGGCGCTTCGATGTACGCTAATTGTAAAAGATCGATAGCCACAACACGGTAAAACGCGCGGTGGTAAAACATAAAATGTGTAATTCTTGTGTTTAACTCGCTATAAATCCATTAATAACCACGGGAATATACTAAAAGTTAAAAACAAAATGAAAGAGGAATTAATAAGCAACAAGATAACGTATAAACCAATAAAATCGGATGAATAGTTTTTGCATAAGATTGAATTTACTACAGTAAGGGTCAAATACTCGATTCATCTCCTATCAATAAACACTCCGTGACCTAACTGATAAACGGTCTGTCGGCACTGCTTTACTAATTGAGTTTTTGAATATTTTTTTATTAAGAATGGAACCTAATGGAAAGAATTCACCCCAAAACATAACAGCTGTTCAAGCCAATAATATAAGACACAACCACCACCAACATCATTATTTCTAACAAATACTTGATCGTGCACAGAGCTCCAGATAAGATGCGCATCTGCGTATTTACGCATTGAAAAATTTAAAAAACGCTTTAAAAATCGGCACAGTGCATAACATTTCGCAATACAAATCTCGGTACACAATTTTGATCGATTAAAGTGCGTAGCCGGTTTAACAACTAATCCTGATAAGGGTTTAGTGTAAGTTTACCTTTGAAGCAAAAGTAAGTCAATCAAAAGAACCTTGAAATAAAAATTGCGGCACATTGTGTTCTAGGTTCGAAAAAGGGACGTGTCAATCGAACAGCGGCTCCTGAAGGAAGTAATTGTATATAACAATATGCCATAAACCTTATGATGCTTCTAGATTAAAAAAAAAAATTAAGCGATCTCATTGTTGAAGAAGTTTATTGTTAACTTGCATAGACCACATTAGTCCAAATAATTAGACGTAAGCTACCCCGATGAAAATCGACCTCATATTTATAGGAGTAAGACCACATATAGTGTGACTTTATTTTTCATTGCACAAGCAGTGCCATAACTTAGTTTAATTGCGAAATGGCGTTCGTGGTGTACTACATGAATACTACAGTACAGCCAAAGCGGAACAAACGTATTTCGCGATCCGCGGCGGCAAGGCGAAACGAGTCGATGCCGCGTCAGTCGTTGAAGCCGCGTCAGTATGCGGCGGCAAGTCGCATTTCGCCGCGAAACTTCGCATCTGTCCGCCGAGGCATGCAGCGGTCCGCGACATGATGCCGAGTCGATGCGATCATGAATTATTTTTTTTTTAATTATTAGTTAAATGTAGTTAACAAATTTTGAAAGAACAAGTATAATAATAATTAAAATCATAATAAATTTATTGTGCGCGGATTGTATTAGCATATACATGTAAGCATAGATAATGTGTCTGGCCAATTATTAAGTTTGTTTCCCGCCCGTAGCGTATGTATTTCACACATAAACAAGGTCACGTAATTATGTTTTCGCACATACACGTGATCAAGGCTCCAGCATATGGTGGATTTATAAATTAATTGCATGTTGATTCCGCTATTATATTTTAGCTGAGAAAATTAGCAGTTTGAAGCCACATCAATAATCAAGACGGTGACGACGTATTTGTAGTTTTGTTAATTATCAGCTTATTATAACTATTGTTTGAATATGCGTATATAAACACGTTTTATTTTGTTCATATTATACAGTTAATATCGCTACTAATTACCCGATAATCCCGTATATTCCAGTTTTAAAGCAAATGCTGGTAAATATTTACGATACGCAAACATTCTCGATATTTCCTTCAGTATCAAATACATTTTGGCATTTGTTACTATTTATAGAGATGATGAAATAACGTCTAATCGGGGCGTTTTTTTTCTCCACTGAACACGGGATTTACGCCTGACGTGATGTTCATGTATTTATACAACACAAAATACACCCAAACTTTCCAAACGACGTTCTACATGTCTGCATAATTTTCGCGCGCTTTTTATGAAACAAAGGATATTTTAGCACTGTTTATTTGACGCTAGATTTTGCCAAAGGACGCGTTAGCATTAAAATTTGGAAGTGTGTTTCCGATTACAAATTTAATAATGATAATCGAACGAAACATAAACAGTTGCGTGTAATTAATTCTACGCTACACATACATGTATGTACATGTAGGTGGATATCTTTTCACTCGATCCGCCGCGTACGTATGCGGCGGATTTACTCCGCGAACGTATGCGAGGTTAATACAGACTCGGCGTCGTTGCGCGGATCGATGCCGAGTGCCACGGCGATACGCCGCGTGAACACACGATTCGGCCGCCACGGACTAATTATCTGGCCGTGGCGTAGCCGCGGATTATGTTTGTGCCGCTTTGGCTGTACTGTATATGCAAGAAGGACCCAATCAAGACAGAGATACAACACATGTAAGTTGCATATTTTAAAGAAAGTCTGTTCATACAGTCAAGTTAACATTACCGGATCATTACCCATAGCAGATCACTCTGATGTTCAAGACTGCGTATCGCAATAAATAGTTTACATTTTTTGATGATTTTTTGCACACAGCATCTTCAAAGCCTGTTCTTTAAAACGCATTGATTGAGTCGTAATCGGAGCAACTCTTTGTCAAACATTTTGGTATGTTTTGCTGACATGTATATAGGAGGTTTTGGGGATTCCGATAATGAAGTCACGTTTGCGCATGCTCGAATTTTGGCCGTCACCACTGCGGCCATTTTGCTATTGTTTTCATTTGATGAACCGCATCGTGATAAAGTTATCATAATAATCTTAACTTGACACATATTCGCGACAATTTTTAAGAACCACAACGTTCTCGAAATAGATTTTTTTCAGAATAAATTAAATTTAATGAATGAACACAAATAAGGACGAAAATAAACGAATATAGTGATTTCATGTTATCAACATATGGAAACTGATTTGAACCTATATGTCTGTAAAAACTTACCTTGTTACAGATTAACTAAATCCTCTTGATAAATGTAATTGCTTTTATTCAGTGATTTTTTTTGCTTTTTTTTGTTACAGCCTGTGGCATTTGGATTGGGAAAATTAGCGCGATAAACCATGAAATTGGGAAAAATAGCGCGATAAACGATGAAAGTGGGAAACATCATTGTCTGACAAATCCATTGCCCGGAGCCCGGGGGCTACAGAATTTTTTCATCGGGCTACTGAAATGTTCCAGCTGACGCCCGCCGGGCTACTATAAATCTATAAGAGCGGTAGCCCGTTTTATTGACAGACATACATAGAATAAACACGCTGACCATGTGTTTCTACACCGTGTCTTGTTTATAATCCGATAACAAAGTGCAATCAATTATCTTATCAGTCACCGATCACTTGCGGTAATGTCGTAAACAGTAAGAGTGAATTTTAATCATTCAATCAGAATCAACATTTGTCGTCTGCTAATAATATAATGAGAGCCGGTTGGATAGTTGGCGCACATGATGCAACATCATTTCGCAGTTTGGAATTCTTTGTTAACCGCAACAATGAGTAAGAGCGACTACGTTTTTGATGTCGTTAAATATCCAAGGATGCCGAACATTAAATAAATCAAAACAATAGCGGATTCTTCAAAACGGTAACGAAACCGAAAATGAATATTAATAACAACGCGGTTAACACCTGATAATTAGTTTGCATTGTCAATTAATAATTGGATTGATCGACTGTTAATCAATAATCCCATATATGCCCAATTTAATTTTGTTTAAACCAAATTATGGGAGGGTAATATAGACGATGAGAGTCATAAACACAAACGTTTGAAATTTCTAAAGTGTCAATTGAATTTCGGCATATGATTCTATTTAAAGATATGATGAAATAAGCTCCCAATCAGGACCGTTCAATTGCAACTTGCGTAAATCACCTGCGACGGTTTGCACACGTTGTGTACAGTTATTTTAGGTTACAAAATTCTACATTTAATAAATGAATTTCTTTGTCCAGACAGGGACCTATACAAACGTATAGGCCCCTGGTCCAGATAAAAAGCGCGCACAAATTGGCATGGGTGTTTTTATTTGTAAATAAAAATTTCGTAGCGGGTACATCATTGAGATCATTTAATTTCCATTAAAAGTTTCGTTGTGAATTTCAACTAAAGTACCGGGGTATCTCGCGAATTATTTGGCATTGACATTTCCTCTTAATAAAATATAATGTAAACACGCTGTATCGTTACCGTTACACTGTATCAGTTCCTTCATTATTGAAACAATTATTGTATTGTATACTGACTGCACACTAGTGTCGTAACATACGGATGCAATACGTAAATTCGGACAGAACTTAAAGTCGGACACAAGTAAATAAATGATTTAATACTCTTGATTTCTTGAAACTCGGTATTTGTTGTTAAAAAGAGCAATTGCATTGATTAACACCATACGAGTCAGTCGTATTGATCATCTAAACACTTTATTTACGTTTCCAACTTAACGTGCTGTCCGAATTTAAGTACACATACATGTGCACATACATGTAATATCTACATGTAGTATATGATTTTCTTTGGTACATTTACATTTAAGTACACGGTGCCTGTACTGTAACATTAATTAACAATATTGACTGTGTACATCAGACTACTTGCTGTATTATGTATATGTATGTATACATATTATGTATATATGTAAATGAAGAAATAAAATAAAGATGAAAACCTGCATCTTATCATTTTGTAGGAAAATTATATGGGCTACCAAATATTTTTATTGGTAGCCCAGTGGGCTCCCTGAAAAATAAGAAATTTGTCGGACACTGGAAACATTATAAATATGATTATAAGAAGAGAATAAAAATTGCTAAGTTCATATTTGACAGCATTTTTATATTATATAGTGTTGCTTTCATGTCTTCTCACAACGTTTAGTTAACATCCTTCCACATGCATATTAAACTTGCAATAATCTATAGATTCTACAATATACATGTACCATTATGATTTTATCATAATCTCTTTAAGAGTATGAATTTAATTCAGGATGTTTTTTAAAGTAAAATATGATATTGTGAAAACATTAACAAATATAAACAAACACGCTTTTGTGTTTTTGCTGTGTTAATGTTGTATTAAATGGAGCTAAAATAATACATTTCATTTGTTTACCTTTTAATATCTTGCACAATTGGCATCTTCAGTTCAATGCTATATTTCACCAAACTATACAGGGCTCGAAATTAACACTAGCACACTCGCAAAATGCGAGTGAAAAATACTGATTGCGAGTTAAGTTTTAAGCCACTAGTATTGTTTAGCGAGTTAAGAAATAGTGGGAAAAAAACTAGTAATATAAATGCACTTGACGTCATGAACGCTTAACCGTAGGTCAATTTATAGAACGTATGAATACCTGTATGCGGAAGCGCGCACCTTGTATGTAGACTGGTATACTTATAGTACAAATACGCGGATAGTATTGGAACAAAGAACGTGAAACAGTTTACTATTCACATTTTTTCATTGAACTTGAACAGACATGGCGTCGAAGCCAAACATAATTAGTTTCTTTTTGCCTACAGAAGGAAATAAAAATACGAAAGATAAAGTAAAGTTAACCGTTGATTTGTATTTTGGTGAAGTCGCACTCAACACACGATATCATAACTGATTTTTTTCAATATTTGAAAACCCATTAAAAATATCCCAAACTGACACTTAAACTTTGTTTTCTGAGTGAACACGCCACACTTATATTTGAAAACAATACCCTTATGGTCCAAGGAACTGATATCTTTGTATGATTGCAGAAATAAAATGTGTATGTTAAGTACTTTTTATTTTGTTTTAATAGTACTAAATTAATGTCCAAACTTTTTTATGTTTCCTGCAAAATTTGCGCGACTGTTTTTGATTTTGCGAGTTGGTATTAAAGCAGCTCGCAATGTTTTGCAAGTAGAAAAAAAGAGTTAATTTCGAGCCCTGCTATACAGCGTGACAAACATAATAAAGCAGAATATGCATATGAATCTGAATATACACAGATCCACTCAGGGCTCGGCCGTGAGGGCGACGTGGGCGACATCTTCGCCTGGGACATAATACTGTCGCCCTTAAATTACATGAAGGAGAAGTTCACTTCGCCTTCTTTTTTACAACATCGACGTTTTTTCTCTCAACTTTTTCATCTAAAAATTCTCTATTTTCACATGTCATAAAGTCACCGATGACGCTTGTTATGTTATCAGTTTATTATCACAGCAAAAGATCGACTGCTGTGAAAGCTTATCCAGGCAACTAGCATACATGGGCATTCACTCCAAACAATAACGGTTTAGATCAAAAGATCATAGCGAGTGTCATTTCGCCGACAGTTTGGATAGTTCTCTGTTCTGCAAGCCCAATTAGTACACGCCTTGTAGGCGGAGTTAAGCGGTACATTAACATCGATAGTTACCGCGCGCATTGTATATACAGTCCACTCTCGTTATCTCGACATCGGATATCTCGATATTCTCGATATGTCGAAGTAAGCTCAATGTCCCAACTTTTTTCCTTCTTTATCTATATAAATAAACATCGCATATGTCGATTTTCGTTATGTCGAATAATTCGATATCTCGATATAAAACATTGTCCCGAGTCCCGATTTTACATGTTTTTACTATGGTTTATCTCGAAGTGCGAATAACTGTTCCAGTGTCAACAAAAGGTGAGAAATTTTTCCTTTGATACTTCACCGTTCCGCTCCGCCCGGCTGCTCCCGATACTGTGCGGTAGGAAATCGATCCGTTAATTGCATCAATAATCATACGTGTGTAATGTCGTTAGCCATTAACACTTGAGTAAGGTCTGTCACTTTTACTGTCACTTTAACATCAATTAACTGCAATTAATATACAGCCGAAATACTAATTGTTTTTACAAACAATATTCCAAAATGCATTGAGTTATATTTTTACTAATAATCGATTGAACTTTGCATTTCAAACTACAAAATGTACATGTACAGTTCAGTATTCCGGAACGTGATTTACGCATGATCAGATGGAAAACCCTCGTCTTGATTGGACGTCAATTGCATCATAACTTTAAATAGCAACATTACCGGATGTTTTCTCGACAGTTTAGAAATATTATAACCGCATGCAATTATGTTATACTTAAAACGTCATTTAAAGCATTTAAATAGCAAAATTAATCGTGCCTCGTAAAAACGCGTATATATCAGGTAGAGAGTATTATTCCACACGGTGACGGCTTTAGTTAGACCTCTTAGCTGGTATTTAGATGTTAAAAACAAGGTAAATTTTCGTCTCATATTTCTTTGAAAACGCCTTATCGGATATCTCGAACTCTCGTTATCTCGATATTTTTTCTTGTTCCCGCCGACTTCGAGATAACGAGAGTCAACTGTACATATGCAGTAGTTTACCTGAGCGATGAAATGACGTCGTTATAGACATGTATTTACCCTCAAAAACGTTTACACGCGCAACACATTCCCAACAGCAAATATGAATACGATTTATTCTAGTATGTTCTACTGTTTACTTGTTTCGTGTTTCAAAACTCATAAACACTAATTATCCAGTCGATGTGCAATTCATTTTGTCAGACATTAATTCATAACCATATAAACGAAAACTAACAACCCACCCATGCAAACTGTAGTGCTAATTTCCATAATTTTATCTACCGTATCCATACGTTAACGACTTAATTTTATATACCGCAACCTCTTTGCTGTAAGTTGTCTAATGATTACGTGATAATTGATTGACCATTCGATAATTACAGGTCTTTGACAGACGGTTTAAGAAAGTCGGAAAACTTATTAAAGAAAAACAAAATTGATCAAAGGTCTATTAATTACGTAGATCCACTACTGTAAAAGTCCAGCAAGTTTTGTCAGTTTGTTAATCCACCGATAATTACGAGTAACACCCATCTTATATAAACTGGAATCACAGTTCATTTTTATACTAACAATATAAAGAAGTGAAACTCCAGCTGCTGGAGCAGTATTGAATTTTCATTAAAATCAATTAGTTGGTCCTTTATTTAAGGCAAGTGACCGATTGCCCAAACAGTACAAATAGCACAATACAGCACAATACAAACCAACATAAACACAAAATATGAATAAAGCTGGGGTCACCGCCTTGGAACGGTCAATGCAAAGCATTGGGGGTTTAAACCTGGTTATAGAGCGCTCAACCTCACACTTGGCCCAGCAATATTCATAATACATTTAAGTGTAAATAAAATTTAACGTCATAGCATTGTAACTCAAATTAAACAATAATAAAAGGGAATTAAAACGCATTCAATTTAATTACTATTTAATTACTCTATTGAACAAGTCCTAATACTACACAATAGACATTGAGAAAACACATTTCCTCGATTAGATATAAATTATCCGAGTAGAATAAAATTGCTACGTCATGACTCATGACCTTCGACATTGCAAATGGCAGATGTATTGTAACATTTAACCCGCGTTCAATTCAAAGCTGGCGATTCAAATTACAAGTAATGGTGATTTAATAATGGAGAAAGCATTAACTGGATTTAACAAACATGTACGTGTAATAAGGTTTGTTAAACCAGATAACAACAAGGAAAATTTGGATTATTAAATGAAACAGGTAAGGCATTCTCAAGTGTACATATTTCGGATATGTATACATTCGGATAAACAGTAATAGATATACTATATGTCCCATGCATTAAGATTGTGTTTTGTTGACTCGTTTTTACCACAATTTGGTGCTTTCATGACGCGAAGAATTTCCGATGGCATTGGCACTGCACCTGTTCCCAATTTGGTGAAAAAAATCACTTACTAATTATCATGTACATTATGATGTAAATAGGGTTTGGATTTTCATTGCATTATTAAAGTACTGTTTTTTTTTATGATGCACATGGAAATCACAAGTTTTATTTGTATGAATTGATTTATGTGACTTAATATGTAAGGATTTATTGAATTTGAAAATAGTATTTGTTTGTCATTTATGATGATACTTAGGCTTGGTGTAATGAGGGGTATAAAACAAGCAAAAATTTTATTAAACGCCGAACAGAAATCACTTCTCCTTCTAGTGGCCTCACTTCTCCCTAATTTCAGCTCAGGGAGAAGTCACTTCTCCCTCAAGTTTGAACCTAGGCTGAGCCCTGCCACTAACATATAAATCAAATCATGTTTGTCTCTTTCCATTTTCGAACGGTTCTCGTCTTAAATGCTTTAACTTTGTGAACTCCAATATTCCAACACAGATTTCCGTGACGCACATTCACTGTGAACATTTCTTATAAATATTTGTTGTTGTTTATCTCAAACATAGTATTTTGCGTTAATTGACACACACATTAAATTATCTCCTAAAAACCATGTGCTATCTGCTGTTAATTTTAGTGTTATTTTTCATTTTCGCTGCTCATGGCAAACTTCTCGTCTGCTTGCCGCCATCTTGGACGTGTGTAAA
Organism: Dreissena polymorpha; assembly: GCF_020536995.1. Taxonomy (NCBI): domain Eukaryota; kingdom Metazoa; phylum Mollusca; class Bivalvia; order Myida; family Dreissenidae; genus Dreissena; species Dreissena polymorpha. The sequence goes on from NC_068363.1 coordinate 23,165,958, forward strand.
AACAGGCGTTAACAATCGGGATACATTGACTATCGTCGGTATCCTCCGCAATATAGAGAGAGGTGTGTGGATAGCAACATAAGATCGTATTCGGCTACATTCGCGAACATTCGTAAGTCAGTTGTCATTCGGCGAAGACTCGACAAGCTCGATCGGCACTCGTTCTACGAAATTTACGCTAGACCTAAATGACATTGTAATATTATTGGCTTAATTGGGAAAATTTGGTCATTTTTGGGGAAATTTTGGTCAGATTTTTGGGAAAAAACGTCATTTTTGCAATTGGGAAGCAGCCAAATATCGGCCGTAAATTTTGGGCAAAAAAAATCACTGTTATTTAATGGTTCACACCAATTTCGACACTCTTTGTTTCAGTAGTTTGAACCCAGTGTTTAATTGACCCTTTGTTCATCACAAACCGATTATCTCGTTATGATCGGATACTGTCCAGACAATTACTAAGAAAACAGAGTGTCATAAACCCGGGGACCTATACCCTAAATAAACCACATTTGTCTGGTCATTAAACACAATTTATGATACCTCCAGGTCATCTCTTGGCATTTTGAGCCGTCATTTAAGCCAAATACTTAACATATGCTTTAATAAAATATTTGAACATAATTAAAAAATATACATTTGTCACAAATGAATTAACAGGAACTGTACAGTGTATATATATTACCCAGTTTAAGCATAACAATAAAGTGTTTAATAACTATAAATTTAAAATATTGTACACATTTACTGCTACACAATTAACAAATTTAACGGGCATATACCTGCAAATGAAAACTCTGCTATAACGTGTGAAGATCGTGCGTTACTGCAGTGTTCGAATCATCATCATGAAAACAAGCAATCACGTTTGATCATAGTTGGGATAAAAATACTTGCGTATAATAAATTAAATGTATAGATTTATGGTATCTTAAAATGCTAGATTTGTATTGCTCATTGTCACTAGTAAAGAGTTTTCAATATACATGTATATACATGCAAAGACAGTTAAATTTTTAAAATATGCATGCAGGTGTTTTTTTTCCATTTGAATGCTAGCTAGCTATTATTTATTGATATTTTCATTCAATGTAAACAAAACGAAAATTCATTTAATGTAAAAGAAAATTAAAACTACATTGAAATATTATAATGTATTGCGCTTTTTTAGGGCTTTGTTTTATAACTGATTCATTGCACTTTTTACAATTAATTTTGCATCGCTGAAGACCACTGATAATTATAATCAAATAAGAATCTATTACATGTTTTATTTTATGTTTTAAATATCATTTAGTTAGATCTAAGTCTTACTTTAAGAAAGAATACGGGTATTTGTAGTTTTGTTTTGTGAAATTGTCAGTATTTAGTCTTCCGACGACCTTTACTCTAATACAATGTAAATGGCCGCATCAAGAGGTGTGACAGCCAATCTATTTTTAGTAACGGAAAACCCCTCTTGTGACGTCACGCCAAAACCTCCTATACGACTTTGTTGACTTCCATCACATTTCCAAATCGAGGTTGAACATTATTTGCGGCCATATGCTATAAATCTGTTTGAAAGTAAGATGTTTATGCATTAATTAAAAGCCGGCCCAGTTGATATTTCTCACAACAATTTGGTTTTCTCAACTGACCAGAATTAATCAGTATTCGTCAGATACATTCTAAAGCTTAACTCTTCCATACTGATTTTCGCAAAAATTCTGCCAAAAAATGCCAAATGCATAAAAAATACGAAACCTAACCATGTACATAACGGAATCCTCAAGACTATTATGAACCTGTGACGTATGCACGTTTTGGGTCACGTGAGCGCCAATTTCAGGTGATTCCCACTTCGGCGCTTTTCAAAACAAAGAAGAACTACTAAATAACACGGTTTCTCCATGGCAAATCGCGTTGTAAACAAAAATGCAATGGTCACGTGGTTATGTGACCCGGGCGTGTTTAAATTTAGATCATTTCTGCCCATGGACAGAAATTGAAAAGGCCTATCTTTGTACTGAATTTGGGCATTTCTTGACCGATTTTGACCAAATTTTTTGCACATCTGACATAAATACCACCGCATGTTAACTCGTTATCACTTTTTTGCGACACATAACAAAAATTGGAAGATATATATGTACCAACATCAACTCGGCCGACTTTAAAGGCCATTTAGTAGTCTTTCTGCCTGCAACTGTCCATTTCAGTTTTGATTCGTGTTTAAGATTTTGCAACACCATAAGTGAAATGAAGAATTCGGGCAATAGCGGATCAAGCGTGATAATATGTGTATTGATAATATATTATATTAAATTATCTGCAAATCTTGTTGATTCTGTCAATAAATGATCTCAATCTTAATGTTTTATTTATGTTCCATGTTCAATATTGATGATTAGATAAGACAAAGACCTATATATTACACAGATTGGAAACTTCGCGTCTTATCGGGCTATCTTGTGGCGGGGTCACGTGGTCGAGAAACTGATAAGAACACTTAGGATCAGCAGACAATTTATTCCATAAATCAGTTGGAGGGGTCCGGAGATTACCGGTGTATCACGATTGCGATAAGATAGCGACTCGTAGGTAGCAATGGCTACGATAATCGAGCAAAGTTATGAGAAAATGTTACAGCGCTATAGAAAGGCGGCTGTAACTTGGTCAATATTGATCCGATTTTTAGAAAATAAAGTTTCTTAGAAACATGAGTAATTATGCTTATATTAAATCTCGATTTTATTTACCTACAATAAGTATTTATAATGCCGCGATCATTGAAGGAATAGCGCTATAAGAATTTCCAAATCGCGGCGAGAATGCTGTTGAATATTTTATTTGAAAGGCTTTTTCTGATAAAATATTCTTGTAAACATTTTTTTTTCAAACATGTAAAACCTTATTAATACTATTATTTCAAAACGGATAGATAAATGTGAACGCATAGATGTAGGTCTCTGATAAAACAACATTAAAGTATAATAAATGCTATTATCGTGCGATCCAAAAACGGTTTCGGTTATACTTATTTCAACATTGATTCTGTAGATTTTTTTCATTTTTTTTAATTCTCTATTTTTTATTTAGATCTTATTCATGAGTTATAGGTTATTAAAGTTTTGTGTGGAATCCAGTTATTTTCTATTGGTAATTAATAAAAGCTTTAAGTGTCATGGACTAGATTTTGCGAAAAGAAAAAAACAAACATTTCACAAGCGTGTTAATTGTCGGATCAATTAGCGAACTGAAGATGTTTTGTTTGTTCTTTCTTTAATCTTGAGAATTTTAAAAGAAGGGATCCTTACTCTAAATATCAGTTTGCGTTGTTGATTGATTTTAATTTTGTGATCATCGGCCGCGGCCGGCGAATTCATTCTTTATATGTCATTGTGATGCCCAATTAAGATAAGTCTTTGTTGTGAATGTTTATGATTTTAATATACTTGTTTGTAATAGTTATAAACACGGCGAAACTGAATAAAACTGAACTGATTAAATAAAAGATTATTGTTTGTGCTTTTTATAGTTATCTCACAGCTATCTGTTATATTATGTTTGTATATTAACTTGCATGTGAAACATTGACAGGAAAACTGGTAATACTAATAGAAGAAGATATGTAATGCGAATTAAAATCCATACTTTTATCTATTTTTTTTTAAATAAAAAAATCTTATTTTTTCAATGTGAAGTGAAAAATGACAAAGTTTTTCACAATGAGCCAAAGAACGTTTGACGACAGGTGTGTACAATAGGGTAAAATAGCTTAAAATTGTACCAACTTTGTACAAGGCCAAAATCCTTTAAAATGAACATTTTCCTCAAGTTAAGTTAATTCATACCTAGATTAACATATCACCAAGCATAAAAATCTGACTTAATCTATTTGGGATAAAAAATGAAAAAGTTTATCCAAAAGAACCAAAACACGTTTGACAGCAATTGTGTACAACAGAAGAAAAGAGCTTAAAATTGTACCGACATTGTATAAGGCCAAATCCTTTTAATTGAATATTTTCTTCTAGGTTTTTTAAATCTTTACTTAGATTAACATCTCGCCTAGCATAAAAATCTTACATCAACGATATGGAAATAGAAAAGTTTTTCAAAAAGAAACAAACCACTTTGGCGACAGGTGTGAAAAATGATTGAATGAAATAACAGTATAAAATTGTACAAATTGTACAACGGCAAAATCCTTTAAAATGCCTTATTTTCGTCTAATTTTTATCAATCATACCTAGATTAACATCTCACCTAACTTAACAGTCTTACTTTATCAATCTTTTGATGAGAAATGAAGAATTTTTTTTTTTTTTAATCTTTGGGCCATTCAATTTTTCAGAAATTATCGAAAATGAACGAATCCAGTGTTCTCTTTCAAATTCCGATAAATTAATAATAAATTAGAATAATAACTACCAAAACCTAAAGCATTATAAACAAAGAAAATAAAAACTCATTTTTATTTACCGGTACACAAAAAATATTCAATATGTCAAATATTAAGGATTAATTACAAAGAATAATTGATTGCTTTATAACAAAATGGCCGACAGTAGCTGGAACATGGAAGAATTTACAGGTACACTGGCATCTCCAAAATCAATGTCACGTGACTCGCGTCCGCCGTTAGATTTTATCGCATATCGCTATCGGGAAGACGAGAGTTTCCAATCTGTGTAATCTATAGGTTTTTGGATAAGATGGAAACATGGATTATAAGATGCCCATATCTGTTCGATCTATTTAGGATTTTCAACAGATAATTCATTTACGAACGTCATGCGTAAAATGTACATACAATATATCATATAGAAAACAATTAATAAAAAAAAAAATGAATATAATTTATAACTGGCAATGTAACTTGGCCATTGTAAACAGCACAGTTCATGTTTAAACAGTTCAAATAGCGTGTTAGATGCCCTACTGAATGGTTTCGATCACGTGATCCATTATGGCTACAACTGATCCGTTAATGCGCGAATTCTGAGGCGAAAAAAAGGTATTACAAATACATTTTGCATGCGCTTTAAAATAAGACTATTCGCCGAAACAGTAAGCAAAGGTAATATTGAATCAAACCAGTGTAAAACAAGTCTCAAAATATGTATTGCTTTTCACCAGAACAACTTTATTAAGCTACTGATCCGGTAATGGTAACTAGTGACTGTATCATCATTGATAATTTATTCTGTTTGCATTTATTAATTAACAAATAATAATAATTCTAGATTAAACACGCCATGTACTATGTCAGTTTTCAATGGAAATGGAAAATACACCTCACAATTCCGAAATACCCTTTATGGCTGAAACAAAGGAGTAAAATACCCTTTAACAATAATTTCAGGGGGTAAAATACCCTTTAGACTAAATCCTTATCTGGAGCTCTGATCGTGCACTTCTCACGGGAAATACATATCAGCTGGTCAAGCCAAAAATAAGACACCAACACCAACAACATCATTATTTCAAACAAATACTTGGTCTTGCACTTCTCATGGGCCATACCTATCAGCTGGTCAAGCCAAATATAAGAAACAACCACAACTAATTTCATGATTTTTAGACAATTACCTGGTCTTGCGCTTCTCATGGGCAATATGTATCCGCTGGTCAAGCCTCACATAAGACAAAACCTCAATCAACATCATGATTTTATTAATTACTTGGTCTTGCACTTCTCATGGGTAATACATATCTGCTGTTCAATATGAAGAAGTGAAACTCTAGCTGCTGGAGCAGTATTGAATTCTCATAAAAAAACAATTAGTTGGTCCTTTATTTGAGGCAAGTGACCGATTGCTCAAACTATAAGACACGGCTACCACCAACATCATTATCAGACAATTACTTGGTCTGGCACATTTCTAATAATAGTATCAGTTTGTCAAGCACAATTTAATTCAAAACCACCATTATCCTTAATTCAGGCAATAAATTGGTCTTGCACTTCTGATCCGCAATAAGTATCAGCAGGTCAAGCCAAATATAAGTCACAACCACAACCAACATAACTTTATTTCAGACAATTACTTGGTCTTGAACTTCTTGGGGGGGGGGGCAATGTATCAGCTAGTCAAGCCAAATATAAGACAGAACCACCAACATCAATATGTCAGACAAATAATTGGTCAAGCCAAAGATAAGACACATTACCAATGCCAACATCATTTTTTCAGCCAATTACTTGGTATTGCACTTCTCGCTGGCAATAAGTATAAGATGGTTATGGCAAATTAAGACACATGCAACCACCACCAATTATATTTTTTTAGACAAATGATTGTTCTTGCACTTCTCACGTGCAATAAGTATTAGCTTTTTAAGCCAAATATAAGACACAACCACCACCAATATTATTATTTCAGACAATTACTCGGTTTTGCACTTCTCGAGGGCAATTATTATCAGCTGGTAATGCCTGTCTGTAAGTTGGTTTTGCAAATCTAAAAGGCAAATATTTTTGCAAGCCATGAAAAATATAATACACCGCTACCAAGTTACCAACATCATTATTTCAGTCAATATTAAAGTGCAAGTGAGTCTTACATGAATCAAATGTAATTATATATTATAATAGATGTATTACTAGCTATAGACAATACGTACAGGACATCACCACAATTATAATTTGAAACAATATTTTGGGAATATAAAAAATGGGAAAAAGCTACAAATAGCCATTGGAAATATAAAATATTTCCAACACCAGCACACTTATTTTGGTTAATAACTTGACGAATGATGAAATAACTGTAAATGTATTACACAATAAAACAACATTCACTTTTTGTTCCCATATCTTAAGTAATTTTGGCAGGATTTTTAAAAAATAAATTTACCAAGATAACAAATCATTACAATTCAATCTAAACACTTACAGATACTTAAAACCTTAAGAATTAACCATAATTCCACATATAAGCGTTCACAGAATGTGTAATATCTAAACATTTTAAGTATACTTTTGGTAACACTTTAGTATAAACATATTCATAAAAATTTGGGTCCGGTTGTAAGCGCATTGATTTTAAACAATGACCGTTTTAACCTGTGAGGCCGTTTGACCTCGGCACCATTAATGTCCGGAAAAAACAACAATCCGAACAGTAGTTTTTTGCATTCTTGATGTAAAGTCATTTTGTACTTTTAATATAAACAAACCTACTAAAAGTTCAAATTCAATAAGTGCTACTTGTATCGGACATCGGTCTTAATGTTTTCACGGTCAGCGGGTTTGTAATTCTCACGGGGGTAACTTGAGAAATGCAAGACTTCCGGTTTATCTTAAGAAATTCACGGTCTTGCAATTCTCACGCTACAGGTTTCAGTACACTAAATAACTGTTTTATGAAGGGCTGTACTCTCTAAAAAAATACCATAGTTGACAGGAAGGCATGTTTTACACTTTTATCGAGTATTCGGGTGTTATCTTTCGGAGATACTGGTAGGGCATGAATAGGTGTTCACTTCTGAATCCCTGAAATAGGATAAACTTAAAGACTATAGTAAACCATCGCACTGAAAGGTTACACTCCACTAAGGAACGGCTGGAAAAAAAAGTTGCAAAAACAGTGGATTTTGATTTGTGTCAACTTCTTTCTTGCATTGAACATGACATATCTTTTTTATTGCATAAATCGGTTCCGCTTAGAATGGCCTTTAAGAAAAGGTATGGTTATCAGGGTCTCTATGTGCAAAATGTTGCATTTATTTTGGCCTAAAGTTGTCGCTTTCACATTGAATTATATAGGGAAACTATTTAGTGTATTCTGACCTAAAGGCAAACCAGGCCCTGTCACAAAGAAGCTGTATTTACAGAAATTTTACCATTTTTCGGGCGGGATTGTACGCGTTTGGGCAAGTTTCACGGAATAACTGCGTTTGTTTCATGAATTTAAGGAGCCTAGCGAGTTTTTATGAAAAAAATGCATTTTTAGAGGAAAATAAGAAAAAAAACGTACACAATCTCGTCTTGAGCATCTCAGATCGCAACAATTTGTGCTGAAATAACTCATAAACATGTTTTGATAGTTGTTTACTTCTTTTTCTACATAGCTTGTAACAATATTCCAGTATTATGATCGATTTTTATTGTAAAGGGTTATTTTTTTACTCCTAAATGCCCTTCATTAATCAAAGCTCCTACCGCTAAAGCCAGATGGCTTACCTGAGGCGTTATAATAAAATACAGTTTAAAGCTTTTCTACGTGAAAGATCGGTTGGAAATTTGGCATGCACATAGAAAAGAGGTTCAAAAGTATCGAGAAATACTTATTTTTCGCGATGTTAACAGTGAACGTTGTCTTATAGGTTACAGTACACTAAATAACTGTTTTATTAAGGGCTGTACTCTCTTAAAAAAATACCATAGTTGACAGGAAGGCATGTTTTACACTTTTATCGAGTATTCGGGTGTTATCTTTCGGAGAGAATGGTAGGGCATGAATAGGTGTTCACTACTGAATCCCTGAAATAGGATAAACTTGAATACTATAGTAAACCATCGCACTGAAAAAGGTTACACTCCACTAAGAAACGGCCGAGAAAAAAAAGTTGCAAAAACAGTCGATTTTGATTTGTGTCGAGTTCTTTCTTGCATTGAACATGACATATCTTTTTTTTGCATAAATCGGTTCCGCTTAGAATGGCCTTAAAGAAAAAGTATGGTTATCGGGGTCTCTATGTGCAAAATGTTGCATTTATTTTGGCCTAAAGTTGTCGCTTTCACATTGAATTATATAGGGAAACTATTTAGTGTATTCTGACCTACACCGGGAACACATTGTAAATAAACCTAAAGAAAGTACTTTTTGAATCCCTGATTGCTATTATTGGGGGTATTAATTGTAAGTTTCATTTAAAATTTATGTTTAAAACTGTGTTTTTTTTGTTTTTTTTATTGCTATATCTATAATGTAATTGTTTTGATGTTTTAACTCGTTAACTGTTGTGTAGTCATATAATTCCGCGACCCTTAAGTATTTATCATTGAAAGTTTGACAATTTTTCAGAGTAATTTGTGATTTTAAAACTGTTTAAATTGCATTATTTTATTGGTATTTAACATTTATTGTGTTGTGGAAATAAATTTTAAAAATTCATTGCTTGTATTAATGTATGCTTTTCATGTAAATATTGATTGAAATTCTTCAGTTAATAATACCTTCAAATTAGAAAGATCAGCTTCTGAAAACTTTAGAACAGCAATTCTATCAGCGATTTGTCAGCCTTTTTTAATATACAATTCTTAAAATTTCAAGTGAGAAACTGTATTGTTTTGAACCATTTATTGTGTTTAAAATATTTTCCTTTATAGGACCGTGTGAGAGCGTTGTGATTTGTCATTGTTCAGTGTTGTGTTGTCCATGTTCAGTGTTCAGTGATAAAGTTCAGTTGCTGTGTTGTTTTGTGAATTATTGTGTGATACATTCTGCAAGTCCCATATTTGTTTATAAATTTTTGTACTATAAACAGGGCCCTCAATCTATCAAATCTGTCGCCAAATTTCGGCGGCAGTTCCCCACCTGAAAAGTATATTTTTTCCCAGAAAAAACTGATTTTTTCCCCCTCAGAAAGATAAAAAAAATCGCTGATTTATAGTATAGACTCCAATATATCAAACTAGTATTTTACCCTTTTTTTCACCCACTTTAATTTTGTGTTTATTCCGACATTCATAATCCAGTTTTGACCAGATTGTCTGCTTTCATTGTACATCACTTTAACTTCTGTGAAATGTGATAAACAATAACACAATTGGCCAAACATCACAGGTCATTTTGGGTGTTACAATTCTCTCTTGAATTTGCTTTGAACTGCCGAAACATACCAGTGCACACATGAAGGTGTATACAATTATAACTGTAAATGTCACAAGTCAATACTGACCTATCTCAACAATCTTTGCGAGTAAGATACAATGTTAACTACTTGCTTTTAATTTAGAAGTACTATCAAAGCCAATGCTTTCCATGAGAATGAATGACGTCATTTTGTACATGGGTCTAATTTGTGCATGCTTTCTTGAACAATAAAACTTGACAATTGTTTTCAGATTACAAATTTAATTATACGCATTTGAAAATACTTACATGGAATAATGTTTTGTTTTATACCAATGAATAACATATGGATATAACACATACTTCAATAAGGTAGGTAAATAGCGTGTTTTGAGATTGCCAAACTAAGCTAATGCATACATAAACATGCACGAATAACCTGACAATTCACGCCGGATATATATCATGGTCGCGATCTTTGGTTTAAGACAGATTTTGCATGCAACTGGACACAGCACTAGCTTGTTTTAGGAACAAAAAGGACATAATGGCGGACTTTTAAATAAGATTACTGCTATATAGATTGAGTAAAAGTCCACCTTTCTGTCCTATATAGACAGTTGCATATATAGAAATATATCGAGGGGTTAGCTAGGTTGGCGCTAAGGAAAAAAAATTAGTAGCCAAGTTTAAGCACTACGATGACGACCCACATAATAACCTTATTTGCTCAATGAACGACATAATCATTATCATGAATTTATAGGTATCAACAATGACTCGATTAAATTATCAATCAAGTCACATTTAAATAAATTATTTATTACCTGAAATCAAATAATTTCATGTTTTTTAACCAGGTTTTCCGAAGGAGAAAACTGGTTATTAGATTGGCGAATGCGGGCGGGCTGGCTGGCTGGCGGGCTGGCTGGCGGGCTGGCTGGCGGGCGGGTGGAACAAGCTTGTCCGGGCCATAACTATGTCGTTCATTGTCAGATTTTAAAATCATTTGGCACATTTGTTCACCATCATTGGACGGTGTGTCGCGCGAAATAATTACGTCCATATCTCCAAGGTCAAGGTCACACTTTGAGTTCAAAGGTCAAAAATGGCCATAAATGAGCTTGTCCTGGCCATAACTATGTCATTCATTGTGAGATTTTAAAATCATTTGGCACATTTGTTCACCATCATGGGACGGTGTGTCGCAGGAAAGAATCACGTCAATATCTCCAATGTCAAGGTCGCCACAACTAAAAATATTTATTTTTTTTAAACAAACTTACAAAGGGGGTTAATTTTGTTTGTTCATTTCAAAAGTTCAGTTTGAGTTTTCTCCCTTTATCAGATTTTTTTTTCACAATGAAAACCTGGTTTTGTGACAATTTTGTCCCTTGTTTTATTTTTCATTTATATTTATTTTCATGCACTGGCATAAATGGTATACAATGTTAGAACTGTCAGATATGCCCCGGTCTTTGATTGGGTGGGTCTTGCGTAACTCCTATTCGTCTCCCCCCCCCCCTTCTCCCAATAGTTTTTGCCATAGTCTGGTGCTTCTTGATTCTTGAAAAATACATTTACTGCAATGTATTCTTGAATTGACATATTTTTCCATAGTTGCAATATGTAATTTATTCAAACGTACCGGTAAATTTGTAAGTCTTAAATACTGCATGTACTGAGCGGCTAGACTATATTTAAAATTTAGTTACACATCGTCTGTTTTAAAAAAAGCATGCTTTGCATGCGTAGAACTCGCAATAATTTCGCGCTCTTTCTTATAGCACGGGTTTTACATGGCATACTGGTATTAATGCATAGAGAATAGTTATTATCACGAGCCTGTAGAAAAACGGTGTAAATCAGTTCTACAAATAGACATGATAAAATATACATGCACTGGATTTAATTTGTTACTGCATCAAATTATTAACGGGCTTTGTTTTTCACAACTTACTCGCCGTAAGTAATTTTACACTGCTCACCAATTGCAATTAACTTCTCATAATTAATGATTGTTTACAGTACGGTAAATAGGTGTGATGATGATGCCCGAAACCGCCTTTAATGTACTGCTTTATTTACGGGTTTTATATCAGGTATTAATGCTACAACTGTGATTCATTGTTAATAAACTCTGTGACCGACGTCAATCAAAAATAATAATTGCTATATAACCCCGCCTCCATAAGCATTCTCGTCACCGATTGGACGTTAAATATCACAGTTTGGCGACTGGAAAGTTACCCGAAAATTTCCCGTGATGCATCTGTCAGCATACATGACCAGCGCTTCCGTTAGCTTTTAAAAGTTGGAAGTCCTGACTTCCAAGCCTAAAATTTTGGACGTCCCAGACATACATTTTGAAGTCCTGATTTCATTTTAGAATTTTAATATACGTACATGTTCTAACTCTATCTATTACCCGATAATCCAGTATTATAACGATTTCTATTTTCAAAACTAAAATACGGACAATATTGATGTCCGCAAACGTCCGCCATTTTACGCAAGTTGAATTGTGGGATGGGGGAATTCCCATTGAACATGCGTTAATCAAGTGACGCGATTTGAGAAAATCAGGGACCTATACAAACAAATAGGTCCCTGAGAAAAAAGAGCACTGTTCATATTAAGTAATTATGACAAATCAACGACTGAATTTAAAATGTTACATGTAAATAATGATCGACGACAAATACTGTATCCAAAAACGACTGTACGAAAAAATGTATGTGTTTTGCACATGAAATAATCTGTGCACATTGTTTGACTGCAGAAAATGAAAACCAATTACTAATTAAATACGTAAGCAATATATAGTTTGGTTAACATATTGCTTTACAATATGCTATTGCACTACTTTACTTTGCTAATCGACACTTAAAATATTTCAAGATGGCGGACATTTGACTTATAAGATTTTTGGAAACTAGCGACGATATTTCGTCAGTTGCAGTTCATGTCTGTACCATCTGCTAGCAAATCGGAAATAAATAAAATACCGGGGAAAATCGGTACCGAAAATTTCTGGAATGCCGACTATTAAATTCGTTCTAAAATTATCGCGCACGCGAACGAATTTTCGTGAATTTATTATTTGTCGGTTTATTTCCCAACTGTCTTCAGATTTTTTTCATCGCAAATCAGGCGATCGATAGACAATTTTTCTATCGCCAGAGCCGAGATTTCATCGCATTGGCGTTCAGGCGATGGGTTAATTTTGCAGACTGCTTATTTTCAAATGCTTATAAACAAACGTGTTATCCGAAATCATTTCCAGATTTTATTATTCACGGAAAGTTACGAAAATTCTAGCAACAAATAAACATTTCTCGTGTATTTCATATGAAAATCATGCGAAAATTAGATTTCATGTACGACATCACGTCATTCTTACTCGGGGAAAGCGTGGACTCAAATATTTGATTGCTTAATAAACACATCGTAACGCAGAGGTCGCTAATGCTATTGTATACAGCTTCACGTGGGGTCTGGTGTATTCGGCTGCCTGAGCGCTGATTGGCTGATGCGCTTACCAAGAAGACTTTGATTGACTGCTCGAAAAATCAATATTGGCAACTCGCTGTGAAATTCATTGAAAACAGTAGCTCTAAGGCAGAGTTAACGGTCTGAATAACCCGATTTACTGTTGACATTTGTACGTGTTGTGTATTAGAAAATAGTGTACATGCGGACTATCGGACGTCCAAGGGACATCCACCATTTGCATAATGGACGTACGACTGCCGTTTTCGGGCATAATTTACGCCCTGACGTCCACTAACAGAAGCGCTGCATGACTGTGTTAAGTGGCTTGAATATACGATACGGGCATCCGGTTATCTCTTATCAGTGGACTATCTATTACCACCTCTGAAGCCAATTGTATAAATCTGGATATCTCTTATACGGCGGATTACTTTTGGTAATCTTCAAAAAAGATATCATAATACACTGTAACTCCAATATAACGCGGATAACGGGGTCCAAGCCACGCAACAGCGTTATAAACGGACAGCGTTATAAGTTTTGAGCTTATTTATTTAAGGGCTATAAAAACAGGTATAGTATAGCCTATAATATAGGTCCTGTGTATTGTCATGCTGTGTTGTCATCCGCAAATACATGCATATATAAACCGAATCGAACGATAACAGTATGCATACCGCTTTTCTTATGTGCACATTTATCCGATAATCCAATATTATTACATCACTTAAAAAAATAATGTTTAACATTTATGACATGAAATATGTTTACGAACTTCGTAAACATATTCATATGCCTACGCCATTTTTCAGATTAATTAGTACAATGCATTATGGGACACCGCTTTCATTGGACGAGCTAATTTAAATTAAGATTGAATGCCATACGATACATGTACAAAGAAATGTTTTATTGCGTCATAAGCAGCATGTAAAAAACTTGCTTTCCGTGGACTTTCTGATAACGGGCAAAAATTTAAGTGCATCTCTGTTAACTATTACACTGCGTTAGCATGTAAATAAATCGTCAGGATTTTAAAATTTATTTTTCGTATACGTACTGAAACATTAAACACACACAAAGATATTTTTATTTATCAAGCATGTGTAGCGTATAATAAACTAGAACACACTTACACAGCCATAGTTTATACAATGAAATACAATACACGAAAAATACAAAACATAAACAGGTAATCGTTTTAAATAACTTTAATTTGATAATTATTCCGCTTGCACTTGCCTTATTGAAATTAGCGCACCGAACCGCTCTGATAGGGAATACCATAGGCCCTCGATGTCAATGACAATGTTTTTTTTTCAAATTTATTTATTTATTTTTTAGTTACCCGTTGTTTATTATAATGCATACACATACTAAATTAATAAAAATCTTTCGACAAAACGTCTTCTTAAAAAAAGATAGTTTGACTTTATAAATTTAGTATGTGTATGCATTATAATAAACAACGGGTTACTAAAAAAACAAATAAATAAATAAATAAAAAAAACATTGTCATTGACATCGAGCGCCTATGGGGAATATATGTAATAAACACCGACTCGCGAGTTTTCACACCTTAATTTGCATTACACAACAGATTAACACCAATTAGCTGTCGAGTGTTGTTTAACCTCTAATCGATTAAAATCAGTTAAACGGACGGAAAAAGCAATCAAGCTGTGATCGCTGGCTTCTTTGAATTTATGAAAATACATGAAGTTGCATAACATGGATTTGAATCAGAAATGGGAGGTTGGAGAAAAAACGGGATCCAAGGACCCCCCGCGTTATATTGGACACAGCGTTATAACGGACCGCACTATATTGGAGTTACAGTGTATTGAAGATAACCACAAGTTATCCGCTGGATAAGATTTATCCAAATTTATACAATTGGCTACTGGAGCTTTTATGGCGATTACATGTGGAAATCGGTACCGAGTTCTCTTTAAAAGTAGGGAATATTATATACTTATAGAGAAATATCAGGGTTTTTTGCAATCGCCATTTTCATTCACATTTTAAACTTTAATTGTCAGCTGAAAGATTCAATCGCCTTTGGCGATTTTGGCGATCGGAAACGCTAACATAGGGTTAGAGCCAGAATGTAATAAGTCCATTTTATATATAGTGGAGAAAAACGTTAAAAGAAGGTTTGACAAACTACAACTTTTATTTGAATATGAATATTAGCATAATATTATGTTACAATATTATGTAAAAGTATTGTTATGGCATTATAAACATATCATAGAATTACATACAATATGTTATGCTTTTGTATTCAAAATAGCACTTACTTCATTATGACATAAAGGTAAACATATATATTTTCTGTGTGCCACTGTGATAAGTGCACTTGGTGCTACTTAGCATAAGAATAGTACCCTGCTTTTCCTATACCATACAGGTCTAAGTTCCCTTAAGGCAAAACAACCCTGTGCTATGCATCTATTTTGAGAGACTGAACGAAACATGTGCACTGAGCACAAGTTTATATTAATAATCATAATACGAGATATTATTATACAGAAGTACATCATTATTTCCTTTTGCATTCTAGATTTTAACAGGACATACACATGTAACAATACATATATTTCAATCAGTATGAACTTGTTTGTCTCCAACCTTCACAATGGAAGAAAGTCAAGATGCAGATTTTCTATTCCACATTTGAATCTTCACTTTCTTCCATTGTATCTGGTTCTGGAAGACTGTCCCTAGTTGTCTTATCAGATGGAATATCCTTGAAATACTGGTCATAATCTGAAGGAATTATTCATCAGAGCAAAGTGATAGCAGGTCTTTTTTCTTTGCTACTGAAATTGGACGTTTGGCATCATATAAGGGTTTTAAGTCACATTTTTATAGAA
This sequence comes from Dreissena polymorpha, assembly GCF_020536995.1. Classification (NCBI taxonomy): domain Eukaryota; kingdom Metazoa; phylum Mollusca; class Bivalvia; order Myida; family Dreissenidae; genus Dreissena; species Dreissena polymorpha. The sequence continues at coordinate 23,182,120 of NC_068363.1, forward strand.
GGTCCTTTCCTTGAGGATTTAAGTTGCACACACTGAAAACTGGTGTCATCGAAACTGCTCTTAAAAAACACACGCCCCGGATCACTTTTTTGCAGTTTTATCCATGTTATTTTGTCCATAAAACGTTTTGTCCACTTACATTTACAACGTTTAACGGTAGTACATATTTGGCTACATGATTGATATCTAAAAAGTCATAGTATTTCATCGGCACTACAACATACGGATTTCTTTTTCGTGCAACCTTAACAATTGTTTCTCACTGGCGTGGTACATATACCGATGTACGTTTCTTTGCTCGTACTATCGAAGCATGTACACTATCACAACTCCATCTGGGTATGTCCACTTTCTATATGCTTTTGTTCAATAGTGTCTCTATGTTTTTACATTTCTCTTAAGCATGCATCAATGCAACAGTAACAACCCTATTTCGATTTTGACCACAACAACAGTCAGAATAAAAACAGACATTCTCTACTGTGATAGGAAGAGATTTCATGTAAGTCAAAAGACAAGTTCCCTCTTCACAAGAGCCCCGTTTTCCTTCAGTTTCATTCCACAAAAACCATGTTGAAATTGCGTTTTGTAAATAATAAAAGGAAAGATTGTAACAATTGAGCTTTCTTTTATAAAAAACTTTACTCACAAGAGAACATGGAATCGATAAAACAGCCTCTAGATCAAATGTTGCAACATGGTATGACTTGTCTTGTTTTGCACGTGACTTATCTAACTTCTTTTCATCTCTAGCTCTGTTTTTTCTTTTGATATGGTATTCAAAAGCAATTTTCAAATCGGTGGTTAGCTCGCCTGCTATCTCCTTATTTCTATACACAGTGCACGTCTGAAACTGGTCCTTCTTGGTTACATGTATATGGCAGGGATTTCAATAGATTTTAAAAACCAGCAGTCAATGACCCCTGGACTGAAATTTTGAGGAGTCAAATTGAAAAATGCTGGGGTCAATTTCGGAGCGCGTTTATTGTGTTTTTGTCTGTATTATTCATGTTTTTTTGATAAACATATGCTCTAAGAGTAACACAATATCTTAAAAAGTTATACTGCTTTATTAAATAACAATACCATGATACATAACACAACATTTTTAATGGTACACAAAGATAATGACAAAACATAAATAATTTGTGCGAACAATATCCACATTAAGTTTTTCATTTCACAACTTTTATTATTTCTATCACTATACTATGTTTATTTGTAAAAACAATAAATGCTCATTAAAATCTACTTCATCATAACACATTTAAGTCTTTTAACACATTTAAGTAATTTAAGATATATGGTAGCACCTTTTCATCACATATTTATCGTCATTATATTATCATCATCCCTATGATAGCTTTTGTAACAAAACACAATCTAAATGCATGGAACATCTACATGTAGTATATCTATTACTGTTCATCCGAATACTATACATGTCCGAAATATGTACACTTAAGAATGCTTTACCTGTAGTAGTTTAAATTTAATAATCCAAATTTTCATTCTTGTTTTCTGGTTTAACAAACCTTATCAAATGTTTGTTAAATCCAGTTAATGCTTTCTCCATTATTGAATCACCATTACTCGTAATTTGTATTGCCAGCTTTGAATTAAATGCGGGTTATAATTTAATTTACAATACGTCAGCAATTTACAATGTCGAAAGTCATAACGTAGAAATTTAATTCTACTCGTATAATTTATATATAATCGAAGTAATGTGTTTTCTCAATGTTTATGTGTAGTATTATGACTTGTTAGTATAAAAAATTTTTACTGGTATTCCAGTTTATATAAGATATATGGGTGTTACTCGTAATTATCGGTAGATTAACAAACTGACAAAACTTGCTGGACTGAATAGTGGATCTACGTAATTAATAGACATTTGTTCAATTTTGTTTTATCTTTATTTTTGCCGACTTTCTTTAACCTTGCCGTCTGCAAAGTCTGCAAAAAACTCTGCAATAATCGGATGGTCAATCAATTATCACGTAATCACGGCTGCTAATTACCCAGTTAGTGCGCACGCACTATTAAGACGGTGACATGTGTATTGGAAGAGATGAGATAAGATAAACAACGTCCGGGGTATTCTCTCGATTATAGACCGAGTTTCAAATTCTGATACATTAATTTCAATGAGAAGCACAGCGGGATTTATTACCATGGAACTCGATATGTTAACTGACTGACTGGTCTAATTTTCGATGCGTCAAAATGACGCACAGCAGAAAAAAGGGTTGCTTCAAAAACGAGTCATTTTTAATTTGCTCGCGTCAAATTTCAGGATGCTGCGTCTATTGAAATCCCTGTATGGAATGAATAGTGAAACTCCTCACAGAAAATTGTACGATACATTGAACTTGATATGTATTGCCTGCCTGCTACAATTTACTTATATTCAAATCAGATCGTAGAAAACGCCTTTTAGTGTCTTGGCGTGTGTAATGTGCTATTACAGTAGGAAATGATTCTATATGATTACGAACATCTTCTATGATTGCATCTGGGGTTTTGTTATGGGGAGTGTGCTTTCCACGCCTGTCAAAGGAAGCAAATGTGATTTCAGTGCTGTATCTATAATTCTGCCACCAATAGCTAACGCCTTCTGGAAGAAAGCTTTGCAAACACATTTCGTATCTAAGTGATATACTCTGGAAATAGCTCTGCGCTTTGATGAGTGTGTCCTTACACGACTCGGCACATCCCCCGTTAATGGCAATTGTAAAATATTGAAAACAATCCCTGAATTATGTGAGTATGAATGAGGTTGGATTAACATATATCCCGATCAGACTATAATATTTAATACATTGTATACCCATCGTCTGGTATAAAAAAATAGTAACATAGGTTTTAACTCAAATTCCTCATGCATGCCGTATACGTGCGCTTATAAGACGCCCTGGCTTATAAGACGCACCCCGACTTGGGACTTTATAATGGGTGGATTTGAGACTGACCCGCGTGTAAGACGCGGTCAAATTTTGCCGTATTCATCGGCCGGAAAATGGCCGAAAAATGGCAGAATGTTAAAGAAAATCATCAATTAGTAAAACATTAAGAATTTTTCAAACTCGCGCTGCATACAATTAGTAATTCACGCAAGTCTGAAAAATAAATAATCAAACAACAAAGTAAATAATAGTTGTTTATTTTATGATATATTAGTGGGTTTTAATTTATTTTCAAGTATTATTCATGCAATAAAAATTATTATCAAATTAACCAAATTTCTAACAATTGCGTATTTAATCAATTGCAAACATAATATGTTCGTAATATCAATGCACAAGCAAAATTGATCGTGTCAGTCATCTTAATTGTATTGTTTGACAGGTATTGAAATCTAATAGGCAGATATTTTGAAAGCGTTTAGTTTTATTACCTAGATTATGCAAATTTTACGCCCATTGTCTATCAACAATAGGTAACGCCTACTTTCATAAAATTAGCCAATCGCGTGATAGAGTGATAGACTCCGAAGCGCAGATCGAAATCACGTGTCAAGAAGAAAGCCATATGCCTATAATTGCATGCGGTCGCTCTTTGCTCCCGTCGTTGTTGGCCCCTAATAAATAATGTGTCATCGGCATTAGTGGGTCGCCTGAATAAACGTGTTTATTTAACATTGACAGTTGCAAACTGGTAACTTATTTCAGAGGATACCCTAATTGCCAATAATGTCTTAATTGAAAATTAACGACGTGGAACAAAGACGATCAGGTGATACAAATTTGTCAAATAGCATTTGTAATTGGCAGCGTGTTTATTAAACAATTGACAGTTTCAATCTGAGGATTGATTTTGCTGTTGTTTTAAGCATGTTGGCATCGTGTTCCGCTTACACACGTATACTATAATGGCCAATTTATATGGCATTTAACGACGTCGCGTGCAGACAATCAGGTGATAAAAACTTTTCAAAAATAATCATGGACAATATAACGTCTTACGCCCCAAAAATAACAAAATTCAAATTAAAAATAATAGACAACAAAATCAGTAACAATACATTTTATTACAAATAAATCGGTAACTGAACATAGCGTTCCGATACACAGTACGGGCCAATACAGACTTTAGAGAAAATGCAAATGGCTGCCGCGATGATTCAAAACAACTGACAAGTGTCCAACTTAGCTAGCATAAGCCCAGTAAACTCGATATTTTGAAAAATTTGTTTATTTTCACCAGTATCTCGCTTATAAGACGCGACCCGAACTGTAACTTATTAAATTAAGTCTTAAAAATGCGTCTTATAAGCCCACGTATACGGTAATACTAGTATGGTTACTTTGTTTAAAATTATTATAATGTGTGTATTATAAACTGGTAGGAGGGAAACTTATGTTTGTTCTCCATTTCATGTGCGTGAATTTCATTTTGAACTTGAGTAAAATACCTCCTTGTTATACCATTCGACCCTAACATATTGACTGATTGTATTCATAAATGTAGCATTATTTGTGTTTAATTATATTTGTATGTTTCTTATTGGCTTTTGTGGTCAGGTCCTTCATTAAAATATTTAAAAAAAACCTATGTGGTAACAGTGATACATGCGTAGTAAAGTATAACACCCTGATGTGCGTGTAAAAAAAACAACCTATGTGGTAACAGTGATACACGCGTAGTAAAGTATAACACCCTGATGTGCGTGATGCTATTCGAGACTTAAGGTAGACGTAACTATTACTCTATGAGAGATTGGCAGGATGTCACATGCTGAGAAACATGCTGATAATCATTCATTGCTTAAACAAGTGATCTACGTAAATTGATGCGAGGTGGTACAAAAAAAAGATTATAATCATAGATAATGTTCTAAGTTGATGAGGTCCTTCCGGAACAGTGCCTGCATTATGTGGAGACCCATAGTGTGTCCCACCACTCCTTCCAAATTTAATAACTTGACTCATAAAAAGTTGAAACGTATTTTAAATTAAAGCTTCAGTTTCCAGCTACATATGTATTTAAGTTTTACTGAAAGTTATTCAATTTTGGTGTTGTCTTATGCTGTGGGCGGGGGAGGGGTGGGGGAACCGGATTGTCCAGAGGAAACCTACCTGTCCCTTATAGTGACCACCTACCAAACTCACGTGCCCTGGGAATGGGGATTGAACCCCGGTTGCAGAAGTGAGAAGTGCATGAACCAACCACTGCGCTAACTGTAACCGGACAGCCTTGTAGATAATGAATTAACATAAACATATTTAAATTGAGAATTCGAAATCAGGTCAATGCCTTTGCTGCATAATACAACTAAATCTTGTCAACGTGTTTGCTGCATAAAACAATTAAACCAGGTCAATGTGTTCGTTGCACAATAAAACTAAGTCAGGTCAATGTGTTTGCTGCATAATACAAATAAACCAGGTCAATGCGTTCGCTGTGTAAAACAACTAAATCATGTCAATGTGTTCGCTGCATAAAACAACTAAATCACATGAATATGATTTCTGCATAATACAACCAAATCAGGTCAATGTGTTCACTGCATAATACAAATAAATCAGGTCAATATGTTTGCTGTATAATACAACAATCAGGTAAATATGTTCACTGCATAATGCAACTAAATCAGGAAAATGTGTTCACAGCATAATACAACTAAATCGTGTCAAATTGTGTTTGCTGCATAATGCAACAATGAGGTTAATGTGTTCACTACATAATACAATCAGATCAATGTGTTCGCTGCATAATGCAACAAACAGGTCAATGTTTTCACTGCATTACGCAACAAACAGGTCAATGACTGTTCGCTGCATATTTCAACAAACAGGACAATGTGTTCGCTGCATAATACAACTAAATTAGGTCATTGTTTTTGCTGCATAATACAACTACATATATAATTGTTACATTCATAAATGCATAAATCATATTAATGAGACACCAAAAACTGTTTATTATATTTTGCAAATATTTGTACTTAGCTTTAACATACACTATCAACCTGACATTTTTGATGTCTGCACAAGTAACTACGGTAGATTGGGTCTCAGATACATATGGTTTGTCCAAATGACGCATGACGGATATGTATTAGTATATTGCAAAATAAAAACACATCACATAAAGGAGCACTTGGCGCCCAACACAATAGGGCACATCATACAGGTAGGTTCTGCTTTGAACCGATTGGTCAATTTGGTCGACTTTGTTCCGTAACAAAAAAGCCGATTATTTTAAAATGCTACAGTGTAAAGCGAAGACGGTCAATCAGCTTTCAATTGAATGTTTAAGTCTCAAAACATGTGCAATCAGGATAGCCCAGTTCACAAACATCATAACGATCACTCTGATTGATATAATAGATATAAAGACCTAAGCATATACAGCTCATCGTCAAAATTACAATAACAATAAAGCAAAATAACAATAACAATAAAGCATTAATACAACAAATACACGTGATCCTGCACCCTTAACACACACTTGACATTAAATTGGTAGATCCCTCTTTATACAAATCCATTTTAAGAAAAGCTCGGAAATGAATGTTATTAACTGATATATGCATTACAGGGATTTAGTGGACTAAAACGCAATGGCGAGTTTATCAGCTGTCTTCACTGAGGCGGAAAGGACGAACTGGCTGAAGGCGTGGCTGGCAGTTGACATTGCAAAGTCTGGTTTAGAGCAATTCGTGGACATTGAGGCTAAAACTTTACACACCAATATATACAACACTATCTGGTCTAGAAGTTCGGCGCCAGCCGCGTGTAAAGGTTGTCACACTGCAAATTTGCTTAAATGCCCGACACAAGGCGTATGCAAAAAACAAGGTGCACATGGCAACTGCACAGCTATGCATGATAATGCGGCAAAACAACCACGACCATGTCCAATAAATGTGTGTAATAAAGTCCATGACGAGATTGTTAATCAACATATATTTAGTAATCCGTCATGGAAGAATACATCGGCTCAACAATGGGCAAAACATCCATGGGAAATTGCCAAGTGTTATTTCCCTCCAGACGGATATGTTGGAAAAACTTCAGTTCAAGATACCGACTTCAACGGGCTCATCAGCTTTATGATGAACTGCAAACACTTTAACAACATGTTTTCATTCGCCATAGCTGTAGGAAAACAAAATCCCCCTTGTCTACTAACAAAGGTAAGTGTATACTTGTGATTGTCAGTTTATTCCATTACTTTGACAAACATTGAACCTGTCCCACCCACCTGTCCATCCAGCCACATATGAGATCGTTTATGTTGTATGCTATGTATCACTGTTTTGAACATTTCTAATATCAACAAAATATTAACAGGAACGCATTCATGCCATAACTATGTTTCTTTGCAATTTTATTTGTTATTCGTTTTTTTACAGTGTCAATTAGTCTACATGTCGTTACAAGATTTAAATAAACACATTTTGAACACTCATAATGCGTCTTTGCATTGCACAAGAAATATAATAACTGCAGTCACATACTAGTGTGTATCAGAGCTTAATCACAGATACAAACATTAAATAGTTTTTGAATTCAGCAGCAGGGTACTTTTTTATGCCCCCCCCCTCGAAGAAGAGGCGGTATATTGTTTTGCACATGTCGGTCCCTCTGTCGGTCAGTCGGTCCTTCCACCAAATTGTTTCCGAATGATAACTCAAGAATGCTTAGACCTAGGATCATGACACTTCATAGGTACATTGATCATGACTGGCAGATGACTCCTATTGAGTTTGAAGTCAAAGGTCAAGGTCACGTTTGGGGGGGGGGGCATATGTCTCCAGCCGCGGAACACTTTGCATTAGGTCAAACTCTTAACTATAGTTAATAAGGAATTGCATAATGCCAGATTCACCATGGATAACTGCCTATACCCTTCCCAAATAAGTGTGTAAAACTCGAGTTTTACACGGGTTTTATCCGTGTTAAACCAAGCGGTATTGGCAGTTGGTTTTTAGTGGGTTTTGGTACGTTGGTTTTTGTGAGTTTTGGTAAGTTGGTTTTTTCTGTGTTTAAAGTGGGTATTTTTACCAACTTGGTTAAAACTGAGTTAAACACAGAAAAAACTCACTTGTTACACATATGTGGGTTTTGGTAAGTTGGTTTTTTGTGAGTTTTGGTATGCTGGTTTTTTGTGAGTTTCGGTATGTTGGTTTTTTGTGAGTTTTGGTAAGTTGTTTTTTTCTGTGTTTAAAGTGGGTATTTTTACCAACTTGGTTAAAACTGAGTTAAACACAGAAAAAACTCACTTGTTACACATATGTGGGTTTTGGTAATTTGGTTTTTTGTGAGTTTTGGTATGTTGGTTTTTTGTGAGTTTCGGTATGTTGGTTTTTTGTGAGTTTTGGTAAGTTGTTTTTTTTCTGTGTTTAAAGTGGGTATTTTTACCAACTTGGTTAAAACTGAGTTAAACACAGAAAAAACTCACTTGTTACACATATGTGGGTTTTGGTAAGTTGGTTTTTTGTGAGTTTTGGTAAGTTAGTTTTTTGTGAGTTTGGGTATGTTGGTTTTTTGTGTGTTACAAAGACACACAAAAACCAGATTGTAGGACATAAGCCCCCCAGGACAAAACCCCCCCAATGAAAAAATGAACATTTGGACAATTGCCCCCCAGTAGAAATGACGGGTAGGATATAAGCCCCCCAGTGCTTATTTTGCATCTGGATATTTGCCCCCCAATGCTTATTTTAGAAGTGGACATTAGCCCCCCAGTGCTAATATCATATGTTGTTTCCATTAGACTAGTATATCTCTGTATTTGGATTCAGTAATATTTCATATCTCCTAAATATATAATCATAGAAACTTGGATCATTATAATTCGAAATAAAAAAGGTCCAGAAACTCACTTCAATTGCCTAATCTTAGGTAAAACAAACATCTTAAAGAATTTGAATTGTTTTTTAATTAATCAATCAAAAGGATTATCAGCTTGTTAAAGGTGTGACATGTGGCTTTGAAAATATACTTGTTAATGAAAATTAAAGGCTTCTGTATTTAATCAATAAAAAGGATTAAAAGGTGGTGATAACTGGACATGATTATCTGCTCAATTGAGTAATGTCATTTAGAATTAGGCACTGGGGGGCAAATGTCCACGTCTAAAATAAGCACTGGGGGGCAAATGTCCAGATGCAAAATAAGCACTGGGGGGCTTATATTCTACCTGTCATTTCTACTGGGGGGCAATTGTCCAAATGTTCATTTTTTCATTGGGGGGGTTTTGTCCTGGGGGGCTTATGTCTGGATCCCCATAAACCAACATACCAAAACTCACAAAAAACCAACATACCAAAACCCACAAAAAACCAACATACCAAAACTCACAAAAAACCAACATACCAAAACTCACAAAAAACAACTTAAACACACTTCTGTCTACAAAAGTGTGTTTAAGTTGGTTTTTGTTAGTCTTGTGTTCGCTTAAGGGATCATAAAATTTTGCTTGTCTGACCTGTAACCTTTGTAAAAAAAATATATTTACACCTTTATGGTAAAAAGGGTATTTGAGATACAATCACAACAGATCATTACAAGCCCCATGTGATTAAAAAGAAAAGACACACAACTTGCAAAAAAATATGTTTATATTAAAAAAGCAAATAATGTGAACATTTTTACAGTGCATTTTTAACAAAACCAGGAAAACATCAGTGTTTTTTTTCACAAATAGGGGAATGGTGGCGGGGCCCGTGGAAAGGGGAAAAACGCGTTGTTTTTTAGGAAAAGTGGAAAATTAAAAATTCACTCTTATATTTTCTGAAATTTATTATATGAATACACATGTATGTATGAATGTAATATTCACAGCTGAATTTCTCTGTCCTTTTTAGCCGGATTTTTTTCGAAAAAATCTCTGCTTATAGATTGATGTTGTCGGGCGGGCGGGGGGGCGGGGTGGCGGCGTGCTCGAAAATGTTAAAGATCTTATTTCATGGTATAACTTTGGTATGCTTGGACCTAGAGTCTTCAAACTTGACATGAAGGTTGGCCAGGATTAACAGATGACCACTGGTCATTTCAAGGTCATTCATTTGAAGGTCAAGGTCACTGTGACCTTCAATATAAAAAATGTTAAAGTTGTTATAACTTTGGTATGCTTGGACCTAGAGTCTTGAAACTTGACATGAAGGTTGGCCATAACTAGTTAGTAACCACTGGTCATTTCAAGGTCATTCATTTGAAGGTCAAGGTCACTGTGACCTTGAATGTAAAAATGTTAAAGTTCTTATTTCATGGTATAACTTTGGTATGCTTGGACCTAGAGTCTTCAAACTTGACATGAAGGTTGGCCAGGATTAACAGATGACCACTGGTCATTTCAAGGTCATTCATTTGAAGGTGAAGGTCACTGTGACCTTCAATATAAAAATGTTAAAGTTGTTATAACTTTGGTATGCTTGGACCTAGAGTCTTGAAACTTGACATGAAGGTTGGCCAGAACTAGTAAGTAACCACTGGACATTTCAAGGTCATTCATTTGAAGGTCAAGGTCACTGTGACCTTGAATGTAAAAATGTTAAAGTTGTTATAACTTTGGTATGCTTGGACCTAGAGTCTTGAAACTTGACATGAAGGTTGGCCAGAACTAGTAAGTAACCACTGGACATTTCAAGGTCATTCATTTGAAGGTCAAGGTCACTGTGACCTTGAATGTAAAAATGTTAAAGTTCTTATTTCATGTTATAACTTTGGTATGCTTGTACCTAGAGTCTTCAAACTTGAAATAAAGATTGGCCAGTACTAGAAGATGACCACTGGTCATTTCAATGTCATTCATTTGAAGGTCAAGGTCACTGTGACCTTAAATGTTAAAATGTTAAAATTGTTATAACTTTGGTATGCTTGGACATAGAGTCTTCAAACTTGACATGAAGGTTTGCAAGCACACTTAGATGACCACTGGTACTTACATTTCATTTTGACCTTTGAACAATATTTCAGTAATTTAAGTATTGCATTGACAAAAACACGAAAGGTACTTTCCTGTCATTTAAATCAAAAATCCGGCTTCAATGCGGTCATCTCCGACCGCGGAACTCTTGTTCTAAAATATATACCAATGATTTTTTCAACATTAGTTTCAGACAGTTAAGCCTTCATGCACAGTCTCAGTTTTCCTAGCCATTTTGTGTCTAATTGGGACTTTCTAATCAATTAAATGGCAAATGTTAGCATTTTTTTATCAATAAAATGGACCAAATTAAAATGTTTTTATCATCAAATATTGACACAATATCAGCGATTTTCCTTGTCCAATTGGGAAAAGTACCCGTACCGGTTCAATTGGGAAAAATTGAGTCGTGAAAACCTCAAAATTGGGAAAAATCGAATCGTGAAATCCTTAAATTGGGAAAATCGCGTCGTGAAGTTTGGGTCTTATTGAATACATCATGCAGTTCATATTTAATTAAACATACCCATTAAAATAATCATTTGCAGACATGCCTTAATGAACATTAAGTAATAAATTTGATATAAATAACAGAATATTATTAAGAACACACAAAATCAATTACTAGTTGTTTTAATCTCTTATAAAGCAATGTCTCTGTCTTTCATTTTTTTGAAAATTTCAACAATCTTTGATGTTTGATCATCTATCAGTTGCTGGCATCCCTCTCTGCACAGCATCATTAGTGCTGTCAATGTGTCGTGTGATAGACAGTTCCGAATGGTCGTGCAAATATTGTTCATTAGACTGAACACACTTTGCACAGAGGGGAGGTTACAAACCAACGTAAAACAGTACTCTGGCTGCCTGACAAAAGAACCGGAAACAGTAACGACTCTATTCATTGCACGCGCTGAATAATAAAACCCGAAATTAATCGAGCGCGTGGTTGCACACAACTATACGATTTTCTTTGTTCGCTCGCCGAAAGTTGGGTTTTGTTACGAAACTTTTGATCGTTTTGGGATTTTTTCAGATGCCGATTGGGAATTTGGGAATTTTCATTCGATTGGGAAAGTACCGTTTACCGGTACTTTATAAAGAAGGAGGAAAATCGCTGCACAATATATATACAGTACAGCCAAAGCGGCACAAACATAATCCGTGGCTACGCCACGGCCAGATTATTAGTCCGCGGCGGCCGAATCGTGTGTTCACGCGGCGTATCGCCGTGGCACTCGGCATCGATCTGCGCAACGACGCTGAGTCTGTATTAACCACGCGTACTTTCGCGGAGTAAATCCGCCGCATACGTACGCGGCGGATCGAGTGAAAAGATATCCACCTACATATACATACATGTATGTGTAGCGTAGAATTAATTACGCGCAACTGTTTATGTTTCGTTCGATTATCATTATTAAATTTGTAATCCGAAACACACTTCCGAATTTTAATGCTAACGCGTCCTTTGGCAAATTCTAGCGTCAAATAAACAGTGCTAAAATATCCTTTGTTTCATAAAAAGCGCGCGAAAATTATGCAGACATGTAGAACGTCGTTTGGAAAGTTTGGGTGTATTTTGTGTTGTATAAATACATGAACATCACGTCAGGCGTAAATCGCGTGTTCAGTGGAGAAAAAAAACGCCCCGATTAGACGTTATTTCATCATCTCTATATATAGTAACAAATGCCAAAATGTATTTGATACTTAAGGAAATATCGAGAATGTTTGTGTATCGTAAATATTAACCAGCATTTGCTTTAAAACTGGAATATACGGGATTATCGGGTAATTAGTAGCGATATTAATTGTATAATATGAACAAAATAAAACGTGTTTATATACGCATATTCGAACATTAGTTATAATAAGCTTAACAAAACTACAAATACGTCGTCACGGTCTTGATTATTGATGTGGCTTCAAACTGCTAATTTTCTCAGCTAAAATATAAAAGCGGAATCAACATGCAATTAATTTATAAATCCACCATATGCTGGAGCCTTGACCACTTGTATGTGCGAAAACATAATTACGTGACCTTGTTTATGTGTGAAATACATACGCTACGGGCGGGAAACAAACTTAATAATTGGCCAGACACATTAACCATGCTTACATGTATATGCTAATACAATCTGCGCACAATAAATTTATTATGATTTTAATTATTATTATAATTGTTCTTTCAAATTTTGTTAACTACATGTAACTAATAATTTAAAAAAAAAAATTCATGATCGCATCGACTCGGCATCATGTCGCGGACCGCGGCATGCCTCGGCGGACAGATGCGAAGTTTCGCGACGAAATGCGACTTGCCGCCGCATACTGACGCGGCTTCAACGACTGACGCGGCATCGACTTGTTTCGCCTTGCCGCCGCGGATCGCGAAATACGTTTGTTCCGCTTTGGCTGTACTGTAGATACATCAGGCCTTTTCCTGGCCATTTTGGGAAAAGCATGAAATTCATATGAAAAGTACACTGATTTGGGAAATACAAATTTAATGTAACTCTTTATAATATTTCAAAATCATATAATATTATTAATTATTTATATACTTTGTTAGTTGTTATGAAATAAATATTTATCGTAAGAGAGTTCTTTCTAAAAAAAAAAAAAAAAAAAAAAAATAAATTTTTTATTTTTATTATGGAGGGGATTTTTTTCTACAAAATCAGGGGAAAATATATACTCTTTTTTTAGGGGAATGGGGCCGAATATTGGCCCCAAAATTGCCATAAAAACACTGGATTCTAACAGGGTTATTACATAAGATTTATACAATGTACAAATGTATATTATTTTTCTTGTGTACTATTTTATGTAAAGTTCCGCCCATAAAAATAACTTTCGGCTGTTCTGTCGATCAGATTCGCAACTTTCATTCATAATTATATTACCGGATTATTACTCTGGCGGAAAATGTATTGGCATGTTTTGTTGAGTGACAGCGCGTGCTTTCAGTGTATATTGTGTCTAGCTCGGATTATGAACCTATAGCTCCGCCCGTTCTAACATTTCAATCAACAAAGGTATCTCAGGTGTAAGCGAGCTTGATATTGATTGGCCCAGCTATCATGCGCGCTTTCATAAAAAAGGGGTCACGCGTGGTCGCAAGACGATCGCCGTTATGGCGGAATTGTCGGAGGGTTCCCGATTGGAGTGGTCGCTTACTATGGTGCCGATCGGGTTTCGCTTTTTGTTTAAATGCTTACGCTGACAATGAAACCAAATTGAAAACCAGTCCGGATTTGAATTGCGGACAATTTCAGTACATTTCAACTGCTTGATATGACGCAATTTTCGATATTTTATACATTTTTATTGCAAAAAAAACGTGCGTAGCAGGGACTCTCGATTGGTTTGGAACATGCGTCTCTTTTCAAATTTATGCATACAAATACGCATAATTAAGCGTTTCCGAGAGCCCTGGGCCAGTATTCACCAACCACCTAAGGGAGAAAAATAACCTAAGGTTGTCATTTTGCCTAAGTTTTTTTATGTTTTCCCCTTAAATTTGAGGAAATGCCTTAATTCATATTCACTAAACTCCTAACCTTAGAAATACGCCTTAGGTTGACCGTTTTTTCCCTCAAAGTTAAGGGACACATACACCTCTCTTAAGTCCAACGAAATCACCTTAAAAATGGCGTCGTAGCAGACGAGTTTCCGTGGTTTTCGTCATTTTTCGACCAAAATCCATCCCAAAGGTATGTTTTTTCTTTGAAATGTATCACCGTTCTTAACAGAGACCGATATGTTTTCCGTTGACTTTCAAAGTCCGTTTTTTAAACACTCTACCGGAAGTAAAATCGTTGTCATCTAACGCGAATTTCATTTCATAAATACAACAATAGATTTTTGTATCATTTAACGTCGTTTCTCAGTATGCATCATATATTTCAAGAAATGAAAATATTAGGACACAAGCAGGCTTTATGTACTTGTGCCTGGGATGTGTTTATATATCTGACAATGTGGTTATACTGTATCGCATGTCAGATTGTGTTTATCTTTCCCTTTTGCAATGTCTACGAATATGTGTATTACTTTTAACACGGAATTATGAAGTAAGTGCAAACTATTTTTCTGTTTATTTGCTTTTTCAGAATGGCTAGACGTTTTATTCACAGGGTAGATTAACTAGACAGTCTACAAAATTCTGAACTTATTGAACGCTACCGTTTGGACAGACAGGGAATTTTATTTCTGAATGACCTACTTACTCCTGTAATTGCACCAACAAACAACAGAAACAATAGTTTGAACAGTATCGAAAAAAATTCTCATTTCATTACGATATTTTGCGACATCTACCATTCAACTAAATGATGGTGATGTCCATGAGGTTTCTCAACCCACAGCTTCACGGGTAATTACACAGGTTACTGATGCGTTGACAGAGCCTGAAATTGTAAGACAATTCATAAATCTACCAACTGCTGCGGGAGAAATCCGCCAAATAAAGGAGGATTTCTACAATATTGCCAGATTTCCAAATGTAATTGGGGTAATAGATGGTACACATGTCCATATACAAGCCCCACATGTGGATGAACCCGCGTATGTCAACCGGATGGGATATCATTCCATAAACACTCAGGTAATGTTGTTATTTTCAAAATATCGAAAACATACAGTTCTGTAGCTATATATATTTTATTAAATTCTTCAACTTTGTGAATCAGTGTTCAATGTTTTTTTTTAAGTTTAATCATTAATAATATAAACACATTTTCAATATATGCATGCAGTTTATGATTTATTCTGATAACCTTTTCTAATGTGCACAATAAACATGCTTATTTGGTTTAAAATGCCAAAAAAATTCCAATAATTACTGTGAAACCATTTATTTTCGACAGCACAAAATTTCGTCATTTTTATAAAAATGACGATTTCGTCAGCACTTAAATTCGCCGATTTCTGATTTTGAATTTAAAAAAAATGCGTCAGTCAATATCCGATTTGTGTGTAAT
The DNA here is from genome assembly GCF_020536995.1 of Dreissena polymorpha. NCBI lineage: Eukaryota > Metazoa > Mollusca > Bivalvia > Myida > Dreissenidae > Dreissena > Dreissena polymorpha. Next base: position 23,197,992 of record NC_068363.1, read on the forward strand.
ACATATTCGCGATCAATCGCAGTTGCGAAAAATCGTGGTACGAATGCGGGAACACACTTGAGAATCACTGCAGGAGGTGGGGCCTGTTTGTCACATGCCAATTAACTAGTCTTTTGTTATCAAGGGACAGTAATGGACCCTCTTAATGTATGCCATTCACACGTTCATTGTTATGATTAGCGGACAAGTGGGATCGAATAACCGTTAACGAGTGTTTTTAACAACGAAGCCAATTGCCAATAAGTCTTATTCTATTATTATAATTGCCATACTGATAACAATCGTACCTTTATCGGCACAAATTAGGGAAGGTGCGAACAATATGGGTAATAACTAGTGTTAGGAAATTATTTTGTCACTTTTCAATAAAGTTTCAAGCGTACATTTTTGATAATTTTAAGAACAGTAATTGGTCTCAAATGTCACTTTTTATCCTGATATCAACATTAAAATTATAAACTCTATGTGTGTGTTTGTTCTTAAAAAGTAAACTACCGGTATATAAATCAATAATGTCAATAATTTAAAAATAAATAAATTGATACATATAAAATAGTAATAAGTGTGGTTAAACGCAAACAATCAAACAACAAACAGCAATTAAAATATTCTTTATTAACTTGTGATAAATACGCATGTTGATCACACATCGTCATCTTTTCATTTGGTTTATTGTCTTTCATCGGCATTCGCTGCGTGATGGTTAATATGCAACACCCCTGAAAAACACAATGCACCTAATGGGTAATAAAGTTATAAACAATTAGCGCTAATTCATTACCATTCTACATAAACGAAGTCAACGGATTCGATACAGCTGTACTGCACACGCATTTTAAAGAAGTGTAACGTGTCAGTTAAGTACCTTGTGTAATCTACATCCCTTTGTGTCAAAACCGGATTAATCTTGATTACGAAACAGCAGTGAATGTGTGCATGGATTATGTTGGAATTTAATGCCTCATGTCTACGGTAAAGTTTTGAAATATTGTTCAAGTTAGTGTTTGTTTTTGTTCAAACATAGAGCATGATTGTTCGTTAGGATCTTAAATTCGCCGATCGGTCGAGTGACGAAATTTATGAAAATTAATGCCTGACGATTAATAATGGTTTCACAGTAATTGGGAGCCAATTTGCGATTCTTCTTTCGTATATTCTCTTTTTATACTGAAATGCATGGATTGTGAATGACATTTTAATATAACTTCTTATTTGTTGTACATATGTTTTTCTAATATGGTATAGTGTACTATGCTACAAATATAACAGTGGTAAAAAAATATACAAGTGGAAAAGAATATTAATAGGCCTACTATGTTTGTATCTCCATATAATGTTTTTTTTACAGATCATGTTTGATGCCAATTGTCTTATTAGAGACATTGTACCGCGATGGCCTGGTGCTGTCCATGATGCCAGAATACTCAGGCAAAGCAGCTTACATCAAATCATGGAGCAGAACATTGTCCATGACCAACACCAATATCTCCTGGGAGATTCAGGTTATCCGTGCAAGAGATGGCTTCTGACTCCATTCATGAATCCGGCTGCAGAGCACCAGCTGATTTACAACAGGTTAAAAAAATACATTGTAAATTCTACTACATAGTAACAGATTTTCCATAACAACACCATAGCTCATATAAAAGCAAACCTAGCAATCAATATGAATTTTTCACCGCAATGTTTAATAACTTTATGAGCGACAGTTAAGTTTCTATGATTTTCTTCTAAAAGAATTTCATTACTTTGACCTCAAATAAATGCTCCTCCACTCCATCTTGTTCCTGAGCAAAATGTAAAGACCCTTGGTGCTTATATGTGCATGTCTGATTTATGTTAATACTATAATTTCATATTGTGTGTAATTCTCATGAAATGTTTTTAATGTATTACACTTCATAAAAAGTATTTAGTTATACATTAATGATGTGCAATTCTGGGTACTCAATAAATATAAAAGAATGTTGCTTTTATCAGGGAAAAATTATCCACTTCTTCATGACCATGCAATAATGCTTTTACTACAAAAGATAAAATCAATTATCAGAAGAATTTAACCATTTACTTTTGTATTAAAGGGCACACAAACGTACGAGATCTGTGGTTGAGCGCTCCATAGGGATTTTGAAAAGGAGATGGGCGATTCTGCACAATGAAATTAGATTGCATCCATTAAAGTCATGCAAGTGAGTTCATTATAAGAACCTGTAATCATGTTACTTTGATACACAGTGAACAGTCACTACGACAAATTTAATAGTTTAACAGAATATGTTAGTCACTGAGAGATATAGTTTTGTTCTCTACATGAAGATTAAATTTTATGTTAACACAACACAGCTTCAAAAAAAGTATTTCTTAAATAAATATGCTTGTATGACTCTACAGCTAACTTAAAATTTTAATGTAATTTCATGTTAAGTAACATTAATGATTAATATCTTGCCCCTGTCTTGAAAAAAACGACACTCTAAACAGCACCTGAATTAATGAACAAAAAATTCATATGTTTCAAGTATTATTTATGTTATAATTACATGTTATACATATTTTAGGTTTTTATGACATTTTTATGCAACTTGTGTAACTTAATTAATATTTTTATTAACAGGGTGATTTTGTCATGTGCTGTATTGCACAACATATGCAACATGCGAAATCTGCCAATGGATCCTTTGGACATAGATGCCTTACCAGATCATCCTGAAAATTACCATGGAAATGAAGATGGCCTTCGTTACAGGAATGTAGTAGCAAATACATTTTTTTAGATCATAGGTGTCGTGATCTGAGAAAACTAGGCATAATGCATGTGCGTAAAGTGTCATCCCAGATTAGCCCAGATATTGCAGTCCACACAGAATAATCAGGGACTAAACTATACGCCTAAATTGGATTTTTGCTAAGAAGAGACTTCATTTAAACGAAAAATGTAAAAACGATAAGTGTCGTCCCTGCTTAGCCTGTGTGGACTGCACAGGCTTATCTGGGACGACACTTGACCCACATGCATTATGCCCAGTTTTGTCAGAACGCAACTCATATTCACATTGAATAAGTCATGTTTTCAGACCTGTTAATTCAAATGACTTGCATTTTTAATTGAAACTAGAAATGGCGCGGCAGAGGCCGACGCGTATCCCCATGCCGAATGTTTGACCTAGGTGTGCCCCAGGGTTGGTAATGGGGCCATGCATAGTTGAGATTGACCGTATTGTCATAAGAGAGGTTCAGTATCAATTTGAAGTGAATCGGTGTAGAAATGAAGAAATTATAGTAAAAGGCAATTTTGGGTGGGTGTGGTCTATGTGGGCGGGGCGCCCCAGGGTTGGTAATGGGGCCATGCATAGTTGAGATTGACTGTATTGTCATAAGAGAAGTTCAATATCAATTTGAAGTGAATCGGTGTAGAAATGAAGAAATTATAGTAAAGGCAATTTTGGGTGGGTGTGGTCTATGTGGGCGGGGCCCCAGGGTTGGTTATGGGGCCATGCATAGTTGAGATTGACCCTAATGTCATAAGAGAAGTTCAGTATCAATTTGAAGTGAATCCGTGTAGAAATGAAAAAATTATAGTAAATGGAATTTTTTGCTGGGTGTGGCCTATGTGGGCGGGCGCCCCAGGGTTGGGATTGGGGCCATGCATAGTTGAGATTGACCCTAATGTCATAACAAAAGTTCAGTATCAATTTGAAGTGAATCCGTGTAGAAATGAAAAAATTATAGTAAATGGAAATTTTTGGTGGGTGTGGCCTATGTGGGCGGGGCGCCCCAGGGTTGGGAATGGGGCCATGCATGGTTGAGATTGACCGTATTGTCATAAGAGAGGTCCAGTATCAATTTGAAGTGAATCGGTGTAGAAATAAAGAAGTAAATGTAAAATAACCTAAAAAAATGAGCGATAATTTCTGACGCGGCCCCACCCCAACTGCTATAACTTTTGACCCAGGGGTCAGATCAAAATTCCAAATAGTGCAGGGTCGCACATATGCTCATAGCTACCATGTGTGTAAGTTTCAAGGTTCTAGTGCTTTTAGTGTAGGAGGAGATAGTGGCCAGGACGGACGGACGGACGGACAGACGGACGGACGGACGGCGGAGATAACCACAATATCCCCACCTTTTTTTCAAAAAGCGTGGGGATAACAACTATTTAAGCTTTTAGAGCATTTTAAACTTACTAAAGTTACTGTATACAATTTTTCCAAAAATCACAAGAAATACACAATGAAGATGAATTTCATGTAACTCTTTAATATAACTAAACTATATCTTCATAACAAAATAATAACAAATAACAAAATAATCTATTCCTCATCAAATCGCGCCAACTGGGCCTCAAACAATTGTATTTGAAGCTCCAGCTTCCTCTTCTTCAAGGCATTAAGTTCATGTAGACTGCATTGACTGCAACTAAATGGATATTAAAAACATGGTATAATTATTTAATTTTTATTTAATTTTCAAAAACAGTAAATATTTTAATGGCTTCTTTTATGTATAATGAAAAATGGTAAATAATGATGACACTTCAGGTTCAGTCAAATGATAACACTTTAGGTTCAGTCATCCATATTATGCACATGTTTCTGTTATCTAGATGCTTGTATAGAATAATTTATTATATTTTAAAATACATAACATACATACCATGAAGGTGAAGGTTTGTCTGGAGGAGAAATAGTTGCGCTTCTATAGCCATTCTCAGCCATCGATGGTGTATATCTGGAATTAGTGCATCATGTCTAAAGTCAGATGTATTTACCATTATATTTTTTTATATTCAAGATATGTTTGTATTATATTAACATGTAAATATTAATAATGCATTTGTCTGATAGCGAGTGTTTTTTTTGCAAATGATATGCATGTACATGTATATATATATATATATATATATATATATATATATAACATTTCTGTTTATGAAATTGCATGTAAGTTAATTGCAATAATAATGTTTTTTATAATTAATGCCTCACCTTCTTTTCGGATTAAAGGAAACTGATTTTGACATCGCAGCACTAAAATTAAATAATATTAAATATCAATTATAGACCTATTCAAAATGTAATTTCACTTTTAAACATGTACAAAAATCATTGGTGCATTATTTCATTTTGTATGGCCCCGGATCGATAGATCGGGGATACAATGTATATTGTTTTTGTCCTGTCTGTCTGTCATTCTGTCCCAAAACTTTAACCTTGGGTAAAATTTGATAACTTTTGCAATATTGAACATAGCAGCTTGATATTTATCATGCATGTGTATCTCATGGAGCTGCGCATTTTGAGTGGTGATACTTGCAAGGACCATATTAATTTGTCAGAATCATTCAGCAATGTTCAAAGTAATATAATTCAACATAAACTTGTTTAATTATTTGAATATTGACTTTTCACCATTCAAAATGAGCAGCTCCATGAGATACACATGCATGATAAATCATGGGGGCATTGTGTTTTTGACAAACACATATCTTGAATAATTGTGTTATAAGTTCAAGCTATCATCAATTGTGTATTTTAATGATTACCTTGAAGTACACATGGTCATGTTGATATCAGCATCTTGCTGGTCATCATCACTGTAAGCATATTGACAATATGTTGTTTTTTTTAAATCAACATCATTTGTTTCAATAATTCAAATTTGTTGTTACATTGTAATTGTTTATTTATGCAATTGTTACTTGTATATGAATTGTCAAAATATTGTGTTTAACATGCACGTTCATTACTTTACCTGTTGACATGTTTAGATAAGAGATACTCTTATTTATAAATTGAAGTGTATTGGTTGTCTTAATAGTTCCATTTATTAAGTAATTACATCATTTGTGGTTATGCATATATGTTGAAAGAGTCGCTGTCATGATTTATTTATTTTAAATAAATGAATTTAAAAACAAAACAAATAAATTGTTCAAACACAAGACAACATTACTAATTTTGTTATTAACACTTGTATTTATATTAAGCAAATATCATTTATATACACTTTAACACCGTTATTTCGAACACCGATAATCCGAAGTCACCGTTATTTCGAAGTATTTTTCCGGTCCCGATTTTGGTTCTTCTTTGTTTAATGTAAAATTTCATTGTTAATCCGAACTTCGTTAAACCGAAAAAATCGTTAATTCGAAGTGATTCTGTCGGTCCCAACACTATAATTCGCACGTAATCATCAATCTTTAATCCGAAGTCAAAGCTGCAAAACGCTGAGCATAATTTCACACCTTTGTCGTCTGGGCGTGGCGCGTCAAAAGCTGATAGTTACACATTTGTCTTCTTCGCGTAGCGTGTTAATTTTATAATGTCGTCAAAAGCCGATAATTACTATTTATGTAGTTTTGCATTCTTTAGTAACAAATAAACGTGTCACGTTAGGTCTCAGTAAATGTAGTCCAATAAAATTCATCTTATATAAACTCTACCTTCTGCGAGCAAAACACGGGCGAAAATCAGTTCTTCAATGTCCTTGACAAATTGGAGAAATATGTTACACGCGTCCAGTTTAGTGCTGCTAAGGCCAGTGTTCAGAGGGACATCGCGTCTTATTTACAAAAAATGTTAATTCATTTCCGAAAATGTATTCATCTGTATTTACATGTATGGTAATTTGTGCTATTCGTTATATTTTGTATGTTCTGATAATGAGTGCATATTCATTATATTTAATATGTTCTGTACTTAGAGAAAACATAAAAAGAGGAACAAGAATCGTTTATTCCTTCGTTTGTTACAAGTAGAAATCTATTGCAATCTGACTAGTTTACGTTTTTCAGTAAAACAATTATTAATTGTAGCGTGTAACCGAACCATGCGAATTCCGCAACGTTTTATTATTACAGAATTAAAGAAGTCGTCTGTCAAATGTTTATTTCGAATTATCGTTAATCCGAAGTTTTTTTAACGGTCCCGACGACTTCGAAATAACGGTGTTGAAGTGTACTTTATTTACACAAAATTATTATAGCATTATTTTAAGGCTAACATCAAACCAATTCAATTATGGTATGCTACATTTACAATATGTCAATACGTCACTGAAAGAACTTATTGTAAGAGTAAATGTTCTACTTTTTGTATGCATTTTAATGTTACTTTAAACAAATTACCGCATATCAGTCAATTGCAAAATAGAGGTGTCTAGGCTGCTGGGTCCAATACCCATTATGTCAACTCCCTCTTTTCCAATTACGTTCATCACAGCCTCAGTGAGGATTGTGCACTTTGAAATAAACGGAGGACTGCCTGTAATATTTTGAGTATTATACAATAATATGCACTCAACAAAACATAATAAAAAGCAAAACATAAACAGTACTAAGTGATACTTTGACAGGTGCACCATCAGGAGAGAACGTTTAATATAGCCTGTGATCCAATAACAAAAATAAACAGCAAAATAAGTTCATTGTTATTATAATTAAAATTTAACAGTTCTAGTAAGCTTTTTTTTCAATTATGGTCACAAAGAAATGACTATATAATATTATTTATTGCCATTTTACAAAAAATATTGTTTTGACAAACTGCATTAATAAGTTATGTTTATAGAAGTTAATATTCGAATAATTTAACAAGTTTATGTTGAATAATATTACTTTGAACATTGCTGAATGATTCTGACAAATTAACCCGTGAATGCCTAGTGGAGTCTCCCATCCTTCTAAATTGGATCAATTTATTTCACAAATTAGGGATGTCTAGTATATTTATTACTATATTTAGAATATTTCTTACATAAATTCATTTAAGCAAACAGCCCAGACCCCGATGAGACGCCACATCATGCGGTGTCTCATCTGGGTCTACGCTGTTTGCCAAGGCCTTTTTTCTAGACGCTAGGCATAAATGGGTTAATATGGTCCTTGCAAGTTGTATAGTTTCCATGTTATGCTTGTAATGTTGTTTTATATAAATTATTTAACAAATACATCAACTTCCACAACAATAAATAAAGTTGTTCCTTTTATACTTGGTAAAAGAAAACAGCCCTAGTTAAAGTTTCATACCAGTCAATGTCAGCATACGCTGATGATCCTGGTAGATCCATCTTGGTGTAGACGTGAGGTTCTCCCATTTTTTCTGGTTATATTACACTAATTCCGATTCCCATAGGGTCCCATTATAAAACTGACAACTTTCACAGCATTTTTCTTGCCTTTCCGACGTATCAATTTTTCCGAACCTGGTATCATTTTAAAGATGGATCTGTCATCTTCCAATAATTGCAATCAAAAACATACCGTCTCGCAACTTCTAAGAAAGTAAATCGCTGTCGAATGAACCCACCGTAGAAAAACGTGTTTCGGAATCCTAATTTCGACAAAAGCCCCACACAATAGAAAACACACCCTCAAAAGTTCATCTTTTAAGTTAGCTTCCAATCCAAGGCATCAAAGTACTCCAGACACATACAGTACAGCCAAAGCGGCACAAACATAATCCGCGGCTACGCCACGGCCAGATTATTAGTCCGCGGCGGCCGAATCGTGTGTTCACGCGGCGTATCGCCGTGGCACTCGGCATCGATCCGCGCAACGACGCCGAGTCTGTATTAACCTCGCGTACTTTCGCGGAGTAAATCCGCCGCATACGTACGCGGCGGATCGAGTGAAAAGATATCCACCTACATGTACATACATGTATGTGTAGCGTATAATTAATTACGCGCAACTGTTAATGTTTCGTTCGATTATCATTATTAAATTTGTAATCCGAAACACACTTCCGAATTTTAATGCTAACGCGACCTTTGACAAATTCTAGCGTCAAATAAACAGTGCTAAAATATCCTTTGTTTCATAAAAAGCGCGCGAAAATTATGCAGACATGTATAACGTCGTTTGGAAAGTTTGGGTGTATTTTGTTGTGTATAAATACATGAACATCACGTCAGGCGTAAATCGCGTGTTCAGTGAAAAAAACCGCCCCGATTAGACGTTATTTCATCATCTCTATAAATAGTAACAAATGCCAAAATGTATTTGATACTTAAGGAAATATCGAGAATGTTTGTGTATCGTAAATATTTACCAGCATTTGCTTTAAAACTGGAATATACGGGATTATCGGGTAATTAGTAGCGATATTAACTGTATAATATGAACAAAATTAAACGTGTTTATATACGCATATTCAAACAATAGTTATACATGTAATAAGCTGATAATTAACAAAACAACAAAAACGTCGTCACCGTCTTGATTATTGATGTGGCTTCACACTGCTAATTTTCTCAGCTTAAATTTAATAGCAAAATCAACATGCAATTAATTTATAAATCCACCATATGCTGGAGCCTTGACCACTTGTATGTGGCAAAACATAATTACTTGACCTTGTTTATGTGTGAAATACATACACTACGGGCAGGAAACAAAATTAATTGGCCAGACACATTAACTATGCTTACATGTATATGCTAATACAATCCGCGCACAATAAATTTATTATGATTTTAATTACTATTATAAATGTTCTTTAAACATTTGTAAACTACATGTAACTAATAATTTTAAAAAGATTTTTTTATTTTATGATGCGCATCGACTCGGCATCATGTCGCGGATAGCGGCATGCCTCGGCGGACAGATGCGAAGTTTCGCGGCGAAATGCGACTTGCCGCCGCATACTGACGTGGCTTCAACGACTGACGCGGCATCGACTCGTTTCGCCTTGCCGCCGCGGATCGCGAAATACGTTTGTTCCGCTTTGGCTGTACTGTAGCTCATGCTGTGGAGCACCAGCCAAGTTAATGAGCACTTTTTGCTCAGGTTAGCTTAAAACTAAACAAAATTATGACAAAATATATTTAACACATTATCTTTATATTTAACTTTATTTGTTGGTATGATTAGTACAAATTTAATATTGCTACAATTAAAATGATGTGTAATTCTATATGTATGAAAATGCACAGTGAAACAAACAATTTTTTTTATTTATTTATAAACATTAACATCATTAATAAGCATTGAGTGCTCATCATGCACACTGCACAAAAAAACCTTTAAGCCTCAGTTCCATAGCATGATAAACTTCCAATACTACATTCAATCTTATTAATTTGTACACATAAGGTCTTATTACACAAATGTACTTCCTTTATCAAGCTGCAACTGCACCTGGTGAAAATTCATGTGACTGCAGCATTTACATTAATATTTGCCATACTATAACCTCAAACATCACATCCAAAAAAGGTCTACAATGATGACATTAGAAGCATAAATTTTAAGGGATATATAGAAATATTATGAAAAGCACAAACCTTCAGTTGTTGTTTTTTTCCTAGACACACTGCTGAAACACTGTATGCATGTCACTATTTAACAACATTTTATGTCACTTTCCAAATGATTACAATACATTATTATTTTAAGAAAGTGTTGTTAATGGAAAAACTCATTAATTCTACTGTTTGTGAAATGACTTAAACTTTATTTTAACAACAAGTTAAACCTGGTTTATTTTCTACCCTGTCTTAACTGCAGTTTTTCGGCGTAAGCTGTATTAAGCCAGTTTTTCACCCTGACTTGACCTTTGTAAGTGTCCAATAATATTCAAATAAAATTTCTCGCGGCTAGGTACGAATAAATACACTTCATTTATTCCATTGGCTGATTTGAGTATAACACCAGAACATTGGAAACATATCCGCGTCTTTGTAACACTGTTTTACTGCATGAAACAATTTTATCTCTAATGAAAAGGCTCAATAGATAGAACAGTTTTACAATCAATTTTCGACATAAATACAGTTTGTGCGTTCACCTTTTATTTTCAGAGAATTACCAGCGCAAAAGCGTTTATACTAAAGGCTTTATTCTCATATTTAGTACTTACTTGCATTGCATTTCAACCCGCGAGGTTTCGGGTCATTTCGCGGCCAGTGTTTGAAAGTCAGAGTTTATATACAGTTCATCACCGGAGTTCGCAGAAGGGGTTGCGATGTTTTCATTGAAGGAAAAAATTGGAATCTATGCTATTTTTGTCTGATGGAATAAATAGTTCGTTTAGTCGCTTTGTCGCTGTTGCCTTGGTCGTGTACAGTTGGCGTAAACAAGCCGTCGTTTCAGCAGCAGAATTGTTACCTGACTTTAATGCATTGCATTCCAATCCACAAGGTATCAAGGTCAGTTTGCGGTCAGTTGCAGAAATCTTTATATAAACGCTGTCTCGTAAACTTTGTGCACTTGAAGTTTGTTTTGATCAGAAAGATACTAAATAAAGATATTCGGCGATATTATTGTGGTATGTCAATCATCGATTTTTTATATGTTTTCAACATTTGCATGATAAGGACCAATTTTGATAAAATTAATTAGAAATATTTATCCATTTAGACCAGTTTATTAAGCATGAGCACAACAATTTACTATACTATAATTATGCAATTAAATAAGATTTGAGTATTGCCGGCTGACCTATATGCACTCGTTTATTTTCATGTTTCTTGTGTTTTTCTATTCTGTAAATATAGACATCTGAGTAATAATATCACATAAAGCAAAATAAGCCACGAAATCTGGCGCAACACCCCGTAATTGATTTGCTTGTGATGGAGCTAAGAACTGCGCAGAAAAAAGGCATCCGCTACTTTTTATCTCATAGAGATAACTTTTGATCGTTCATAAACATCGACCACAATCAACGCCGTATATCTTTTTAAAAGATATTTCTTGTTCAATATAACAGGTAAACTTTCTGTATTTGAATTCAGCCAATCAGAAAAGGCTGTTATATGTCACAACCAATAGATTAACAGCAGAAATACCATACCATCTGACTCACACACAGCCACACACAGGCTTATCAGATAGTTTGTTAATTGAAAACCTGGCCAGTATTTTAATATTGAGAGAAATCAGAGTGTGTAAAATATAACGGTAATATAACTTGAAGGAATTTTAACTTGTAGAAATTGCTTTGAAAGTTATTACTACTACTACAACTACTACTACTACTACTACTACTAATACTACTATTTCTTCCACTACTACTACTACTTCTGCAAAACAATTACTTTAATTACTACAACTTCAACAACTACAACAACAACTACAACAACAACAACTACAACTGCTACTTCTACTACTACTACTACTACTACTACTACTACTACTACTACTACTACTACTACTACTACTACTACTACTCAACCCATGCGAAAGACATCGGACCTCGGACATTTCCGATAAAATTTGCTGAGGTCCTGTATTATTCCCGACATTGTCGGACCTTGTGTCCGACCATAAATAAATTGTGTGTTTTGGTAAAACAATGAAAACAAAACTAGAATATGAACAAATACCGATTTCAATGTTCAAAACCAAAATATGACCAGCATTGATGCTAATGTGTTTAAGAATTTTATAAACACAAAGTGAAACGTCCGCCATTTTATGCAAGCGCTTATGAAAAGTGAATTTTTGGATGGGATCATTCCCATTAAACATGCGTAAATCAAATGACACAATGTGCGAGCATATTCATATTCACTGGTCATATTTGGTTAAAACGACCAATCAATGAGCGACTTTAATTTAATTTATTATTCATAAATTTACATATTTTGTCTATAGTTTCAATGTGTCAATAATATCTTGTTGTGTGCATTAATGCCAATGTATTTTTTCTATTTTAAAATATTTCATGTACCGAGTTGCACGTCTATATAAAGTTACGGCACATGGTCTGTTTTGACACTCACGCTTAAACCTTTCCATGCGTGAAACTCACTCTGTCAGCAAAAATTTCGCGCTCTTATTAAAACACAGGCTTTACATGGCATCATGTGTAGTGAATGGTGCAGATGCGTACAAATAGACTTAAATAATATTATCATGTGGCTGTAGAAAAAATGTGTTATTCAGTTCTAAAAATGGACATGTTGAAATATACTTCTATTTAAATTAAATTGTTACCGAATGCAATTTGTAACGGGTATTATTTTCACAACTTACTCGCCATTAGTTACTAATTGCTAACCATTTGCATTTAATTTCTCATAAGGAACACTGATTGTTTAAGTAATTGTTTATGGTAAAAAGGTGCAACGATACCCGACACTGTCTTTTATATACTGTTTAATTATAATTGGATATTGCGTAAATTTTAAAACTGTGATTTTTGGTAAATCAATCTGCGATAAACGCTAACTTCAAGACTGACGTCGATAAAAAATAATGATGCCAGTTGTTCGAAACCTGGGTAAATTTTTACCCTGGGATAAATGGCGGATAAATTTAACCAAGGGTTAATTTTTTGGTTAAGTGTTGTTGCATCATGTTGGTTAAATTTAACCAGCGTTTTGATAAATTTAACCCTGATCTAAAGGTTGGTCAAAATTTATCCATGTCAACAAACAAAACGGCCCAATTGTATTTGTATCCTAATCCATGTAAGAAACGCCAACATCTTTTGAATGTTGTGTTAAATGATGATACAATGCGGAGTCGATATCGGTTCAAATGAAAATGTTGATAGAATTTGTAATTTAATTAGCGGAAATATCGCAACTTTGAAGAGGCATTCCATGATTATATACCATGCTCGCCTTATCGTTTACAAATGACAGGTTCGAAATAATTTGTTTTCTTTAAGCTGGGTTCTCACTGCAGATCAGATCAACTCAATCAAGCCGGACCAAGCGGTCGGGTACTGGTCTGGTTCGGTCGGCATGAGTGGTCGGGGGCTGTCGGGTAGGTCGGCATTGGTCGGGCTTCCTTCCAGATATTTTTTGACATGTCAAAAAATATCGAGTAGCGGTCGAGTAGAAAATGGGTCGAGAAGCGCTCGGGAAGTGTTCGTGTATCAGTCGAGTAGGAGATCGAGTTGATCGTGAAGCAATTTATGGCGATCGGATTGACATCTTTTACACGATCTGTACCCGATCCGCTCGACCTCTACCCGACTTATTTTAGATGGCAACACGATCCATTTGATTTGATGTACAGATTTACTAGACTGCTTCCCGACGGCTACTCGACCGTACACGATCACTTCCCGATTGCTATTCGACCATACACGAGATCTGTACCTGATCCGCTCGACCTCTACCAGAGTTATTTTAGATCGCTTTGTAAGACTGAAGTACGATCATCACGATCTGGTCATGTAAAGATCTGAAGGCGATCAAGCTGAGGTCCACTTGGTCGAGCTGAGATCGTATAGGGCTTGCGTATAGGTCGAGATGGTCGAGCGGAAATCAGAAAGATGGTTGAGTGGAGGTCGTGAATGATTCGTGTGGGGGTCGTGTGTTATTGACAAGAGGTCGAGAAGAAGTCGTGTAAACCCTTTTTAGTCGAGCTTGGTCGGGTAATTTCGGTGATGGAGTTGATCGGATCGGCAGTGGGAACCCACCTTTACACTCATGATTGCGTTAAATGTTAATTATACACGTTTTCATTCGCAATTTATTAACAGAATCACAACAAATATCAAATACAATACAGAAAATACATAGTTGTTTCATTGATCTATAAACATTCAATGGATTGAATATAACTGATTTAAAATTAAAGTTTTTATATTATTATTAAATCTTGTGCCCAGAATATGCTGTCCAATTTATAGCTTGAAAGTTAGCCATTTTTCTTTTACAGTGGATTATGGGATAAGTGTAAACGTTAACCAGTGGATAAATTTACCCAACATGGATAGTTGTCCAGCCTGGGTAAATATTTCCAGCATTGCAAGTATCCAGCCTAGTTAGTAACCCAGCTTGGATAACTCAAACCGGCAGTTAGCGCTAACCAAGGGGATAAAAAAACCTAGTGTATGAACAACTGGTCTAGAATAATTCCCTTATGATACGCATTCTTATTACCGATTGGACGCTTTGGCGACTGAAACTAAGTTACCTTAGAAGTTTTCGTGGTGCATCTGTGTCAGCATTCATGGCTGTGTAATGTGACTATTATTCGATATTAGACAACATTTTGAGTGCGGATTATCGGAAGTCCAAGTGCCTTCCACCATTTGTTAAAAGGACGTTATTTACGGCCGGAAATGCTGACTAAACGGGCATACATTTAATTGTTATTTTATTGTATTTAGAGATGTTATACATTGTGAACGTCATAACGATAAAAAACTATACAATGTATGTTTATTGTTTGTTGAAAGCAGAATGAAGACTAAAGTCCAGTAAAATGCGGGGAGGTCCGGTACATTTTAAAAGTAATCGGACCTCATGTCCGGTAAGATTTTTTTGTCTTTCGCATGGGTTGCTACTACTACTACTACTACTTTCCACTTTCTATAACAAATTTATAATAATATTCATTGCATTTTCTTTTTAATACAAAATACGTGACGCAAATAAATTCATACATATATCAAACTACAAATACATTTTAGACAACCAGCAAAAATTTTCTAAGTTATTTTCCATTGATTTCCATCCAAGAAAATGTATAAGTTATTTTTCGTTACGATTTCAATCGAAAAAAATGGCTAAGTCCAACTTTCCATAGTGTTTTCCATATATTCCGTAGAAACACATGGAATTTTATTATAGATTCCATGGAATTCCATAGCAGCTTCAGATGGAAAATTGGCAAGTTTTCATCAAATTCCAGTGATTTCCATTGAATTCCATATCATTTTCTATGGAATTCCATAGAAAAGTGCAAATGACTATGGCAGATCTACAGACGGGTGTTGGATGCTGTAATTTGGAATAACCGAAGAGAAATGATTAAATATTTCAATAAAATGTTGTTCATATTTATCTTTGGTCTAAATCCTGTGTAATTAGAGTTTGACAGAAAGAGTGGTGAATTTTGTTTGATTTTTGACCACATTTTTAAAAGTAAGCAGCTAGAAAGGTAAGGATTATGTTCACAAAGTCATTCTTACTTAGGCTCTGAAAGAACACATGCAAATCTGCTCAATTCAATATGTAAAATATGAAGAATAGATAAATACTTACACTCCGCTTTTAACCGACATGTATACATTTCCGCAGCCGATGGAGTAACCGCAGACGATGCGTAAGTCGATTGCACGGTGTGGAAATTGAGTGGGTAAAATCTAATATGCAAGCCAAAAATGGGCCATTTATAGATGATTGTGAAATAACTTTGACTTTAAGTCAATTAACCATCAGCAAAGCACATGTCGCGTTTACAATCCCCTCGGTGCAGGAGAGTGTTTTTAGCTCCATCTTATGTCATGGTCCTTTGTCCGTTGTGCGTGCATGTGTGCGTTAACTTTTCCTTAAAACATCTTCTTCTCCTAAACTACTGGTCCAATCCTGATGAAATTTCTCAGTAATATTCCTGGAGTGAACCTCTTTCAAATTTGTTCAAATTATGCCCCTGGGGTCAAATTTGACCCTGCCCGGCCAGGGGTCACAAAAATGAAAATTTGCTTATATAAGGCCTATTTTGTGAAAAATTTAAAAATCTTCTGGTCCATAACCATTGGGCCTATGGCTATCAAATTTGTTATGTAGAAACATCTAATAGTCCTCTACCAAATTTCTTCAAATTATGCCCCTGGGGTCAAATTTGACCCTGCCCCGGGGGTCACAAAAATGAAAATTTGCTTAGATAAGGCCTATTTTGTGAAAACTTTCAAAACTTCTTTTCCATAACCATTGGGCCAAGGGCTATTAAATTTGGTATGTAGAGACATCTAATAGTCCTCTACCCAATTTCTTCAAATTATGCCCCTGGGGTCAAATTTGACCCTGTCCCGGGGGTCACAAAATTGAACATATGCTTATATAAGGCCTATTGTGTAAAAACTTTCAAAACTTCTTGTCCATAACCATAAGGCCTAGGGCTATCAAATTTGGAATGTAGAGACATCTAATAGTCCTCTACCAAATTTCTTCCAATTATGCCCCTGGGGTCAAATTTGACCCTGCCCCGGGGTCACAAAATTGAACATATGCTTACAGTACAGCCAAAGCGGAACAAACGTATTTCGCGATCCGCGGCGGCAAGGCGAAACGAGTCGATGCCGCGTCAGTCGTTGAAGCCGCGTCAGTATGCGGCGGCAAGTCGCATTTCGCCGCGAAACTTCGCATCTGTCCGCCGAGGCATGCCGCGATCCGCGACATGATGCCGAGTCGATGCGCATCATGAAATAAAAAATCTTTTTAAAGATTATTAGTTACATGTAGTTAACAAATTTTGAAAGCACAATTATAATAGTAATTAAAATCATAATAAATTTATTGTGCGCGGATTGTATTAGCATATACATGTAAGCATAGTTAATGTGTCTGGCCAATTATTAAGTTTGTTTCCCGCCCGTAGCGTATGTATTTCACACATAAACAAGGTCACGTAATTATGTTTTCGCACATACAAGCGGTCAAGGCTCCAGCATATGGTGGATTTATAAATTAATTGCATGTTGAATCCGCTTTTATATTTTAGCTGAGAAAATTAGCAGTTTGAAGCCACATCAATAATCAAGACGGTGACGACGTATTTGTAAATATTTACGATACGCAAACATTCTCGATATTTCCTTAAGTATCAAATACATTTTGGCATTTGTTACTATTTATAGAGATGATGAAATAACGTCTAATAGGGGCGGTTTTTTTTCTCCACTGAACACGCGATTTACGCCTGACGTGATGTTCATGTATTTATACAACACAAAATACACCCAAACTTTCCAAACAACGTTCTACATGTCTGCATAATTTTCGCGCGCTTTTTATGAAACAAAGGATATTTTAGCACTGTTTATTTGACGCTAGAATTTGCCAAATGACGCGTTAGCATTAAAATTCGGAAGTGTGTTTCTGATTACAAATGTAATAATGATAATCGAACGATACATAAACAGTTGCGCGTAATTAATTCTACGCTACACATACATGTATGTACATGTAGGTGGATATCTTTTCATTCGATCCGCCGCGTACGTATGCGGCGGATTTACTCCGCGAAAGTACGCGAGGTTAATACAGACTCGGCGTCGTTGCGCGGATCGATGCCGAGTGCCACGGCGATACGCCGCGTGAACACACGATTCGGCCGCCGCGGACTAATAATCTGGCCGTGGCGTAGCCGCGGATTATGTTTGTGCCGCTTTGGCTGTACTGTATATAAGGCCTATTTTGTGAAAACTTTTAAAATTTTCTCGTCCATAACCATGGGGCCTTAGTCTATCAAATTTGGTATGTAGAGATATCTAATAGTCCTCTACCAAATTTCTTCAAATTATACCCTGGGGTCAATTTTGACCCTGCCCCGGGGTTAACAAAATTGAACATATGCTTATATAAGGCCTATTTTGGGAAAACTTGCAAAATCATTCGTCCATAACCATTGGGCCTAGGGCTATCAAATTTTGTATGTAGAGACATCTAATAGTCATCTACCAAATTTCTTCAAATTATGCCCCTGGAGTCAAATTTGACCCTGCCCCGGGGGTCACAAAATTGAACATATGTTTATATAAGGCCTATTTTGTGAAAACTTTCAAAATCATTGGTCCATAACCATTGGGCCTAGGGCTATCAAATTTGGTATGTAGAGACATCTAATAGTCCGTTACCAAATTTCTACAAATTATGCCCCTGGGGTCAAATTTGACCCTGCTCCCGTGGTCACAAAATTGAACATATGCTTAAATAAGGCCTATTTTGTGAAAACTTTCAAACTCTTTTCGTCCATAACCATTGGGCCTAGGGCTAATAAATTTGGTATGTAGAGAAATCTTATAGTCCTCTTCCAATTTTTTTACAAATTATGCCCCCTGGGTCAAATTTGACCCTGCCCCGGGGGTCACACAATTGAACATATGCTTATAAAGGGTCTATTTTGTGAAGACTTTAAAATCTCTTGTCCATAAACATTGGGCCCAGGGCCACCAAATTTGGTATGTAGTGAAATCTTATAGTTCTCTACCAAGTTTGTTCAAATTATGCCCCTGGGGTCAAATTTGACCCTGCCCCGAGGATCACAAAATTGAACATAATTATGGCTTTTTTTGTGAAAACTTCAAAAATCTCTTGTCCATAACCATCCAGCCTAGGGCTTTCAAATTTGGTATATAGTGACATCTTATAGTCCTCTACCAAATTTGTTCAAATTTTATCCCTGGGGTCAAATTTGAACCTGCCCCGGGGGTCACAAAATTGAACATATGCTTAAATAATGCCTATTTTGTGAAAACTAAAGAATTTCTTGTCCATGACCATTGGGTATAGGGCTACACAATTTGGTATGTAGTGACATTGTATAGTCCTCCACTTAGTTTGTTCAAATTATGCCCCAGGAGTCAAATTTGACCCTGCCCTGGGGGCCACAAAATCGATTATATGCTTATATAGTGCCTATTTTGTGAAAACTATAAAAAATCTTTCTGTCCTAAACCATAAGGCATAGGGCTACCAAACTTGGTATGTAGTGACATCTAATAGTTCTCAACCAAATTTGTTCAAATTATGTCCCTTGGGTCAAATTTGACCTTGCCCGGGGGGTCACAAAACTGAACATATGCTTATACAGTACAGGCAACGTGTACTTTGACAAACGCCACTCGTTGCGGTGATCATTTTACGGTGTTCGCTTACCAAACGACCCCCGCGATGGGTGTTCAGATAAAATATTCGCGGGGGCCGTTTTCCATAAGGTGGACACCGCTAATCACCGCGGACCCATAATATCTACCGCAGTGTTCATCGTGTTCCCTAGAAATAAAATAATTGAACATTAACATAGGTCGGTACCAATTTGCAGAAAGAATCTACCGTGCGTTTGAATGTTATAGGTGTCATTTGGTGTCTAGAAAATTAACAACGATAACGAACAATCACAATCGATTACCGCATACATGCAAAAATTCCCGTCTCTGTCCATTACCCGATAATCCCGAGATTTCCGATTTCATGCAAATTCTGGTCAATGTTGACGATAAAAGTGTGATAGAAATGCAAAAATCAC
Organism: Dreissena polymorpha; assembly: GCF_020536995.1. NCBI lineage: Eukaryota > Metazoa > Mollusca > Bivalvia > Myida > Dreissenidae > Dreissena > Dreissena polymorpha. The sequence continues at coordinate 23,217,934 of NC_068363.1, forward strand.
AAACGTTCGCCATATCTCTAAACTATCAAATGAATTTCTGCATATGTTTCTATTTAAAGATTTGATGAAATAAGCGCCCAATCAGAACGGGTGTATTATAACATTCGTAAATCACCTGACGCCTAGTGTGCGCGTTCTGTAGAGTTCATGTTCTGTTACAAGTTGTAGCCACAAATAAATACATGTATATATGCCCATGATATTTTCATTTTCTTTGTTCTGAACCATAAAAAGGGCCCAAAAATTGGCGTGGGTGTATTTATTTTTGACACAAAATCTTCGTAGCGCAGACAACATTGGGATCTGTTAATTTCAATTTAAAGTTTCGTAGTGAATTTCTTCTCAAGTACCAGGGTAGCTCGCGAATGATTTGGAATTGACATTTCATCTGAATAATATAAAAATCAAACACGCTGTAACACGCTATATTTAGATTTCATGCAACATGTACAAGTCATTTTCTGGAAATCTGGAAAAATGAAACCCAATTTTGTGAAAACAAAAAGGGCAATTGCATTGATTAATACCATAAAAGTTAATCATATTGATCATCTCAACACTTAGTTTTAGTTTTCGACTTAACATACTGCCCGAGTTTAAGTACACATAAAAAATGTGCACATAATATCTACATGTACATGAAGTATATGATTTTATTTTGTACATGTACATTTAAAGCGTGTGAATGACCCTCGCAGACAGGTGTTTATGGTGGCTGCGCAGCATCGAGGTAATCACGGGTGTTCCCGTTAACGATAGCGTGCAATCGCCGCAATTTCGGGTGTTTGCCGAACACCGCGATCAGTAGCGTGTCCGCCCCCCCGCGAAATGTCACCCATCGGGAAAATTGAACACCGCGGACACGTGTTTTAGTCAAAGTACACATTGCCTGTACTGTATGGGGCCTATTTTGTGAAAACTTAAAAAATTTCTTGTCCATAACCATTGGGCCTAGGGCTACCAAATTTGGTATGTAGTGACATCTAAGAAACCTATACCATATTTGTTCAAATAATGCCTCTGGGGTCAACTTTGACCCTGCCCTGCGGGGTGACAAAATTGAATAAACGCTTATAAAGAGCCTATTTTGTGAAATCTTTAAAAATCTTCTTGTCGAAAACCATTCAGACAATGGCTACCAAATTTGGTATGCAGTAACATCTGATAGTCCTATACGAATTTTGTTCAAATTATGCCCTTTGGGTCAAATTTGACCCTGATCTGCGGGTCACAAAATTGAACATTATATACGCTTATATCTTGCTTATTTTGTGAAAACTTTTAAAATATTCTTGTCCTTTACTCTAGGACCTAGGGCTACCATATTTTGTATGTACATGTTGTGAGATATAGTAGTCCTCTACAAAGTTTGCTCAAATTATGCCCCTGGGGTTAAATTTGACCAAGCCCAGGGGGTCACAAAAGTGTACATGTGCTTAAATAGGGCCTATATTTAAGTATTCGCACATGCAGAGAATATTTGTTTCAGCCTTTTTTCAGCAGTGGAGCGATACAGGGCCATCATGGCCCTCTTGTTTTCATTTGTGGGGAAAGGACCTTGGTTCTTACTTGTATGAGCCCAAAGATGTGTTTTATGGAGGGGGGCAGGTCCCAATATTACAATCTTCATAAGGACTTCTGACAGGGTGGTCATTATTAGGAAGTAATTGTAAGAGCCATTGACCCTTTACCAAATGTTTTAAAGTATCACAGTCAATACAAATCGGCAAAGTCAAATTCAACTTCAAGTGTCGCCAACACAATGTCTACCTGTCATGCTGTTTGTAACGGGTTATTGCTTGTTTGAAGTAATTATTTTGGCTTGCCTGAGCACGAAGTGCTCAGGAAGTGCTCAGGGTGAGCCATTTTGATAAAATTTATTCCATGATTTATTGTTGTGCGTCGTTCGTTGTTCGTTGTGTGTCATCAATGTTGAGCTCGTTATGGCACGGATAGTCCACTTTGCAATGAAATCTTGATGCTTATTGTGCTTTTTTCTGAACACCCTTTACGTCAATATTCGAATTTTTATTATGTTTATCAAAGCACTAGATTACATGTACTATATCACATCTTAGAAATTCCTTGTTATCACTTGAGAAGCAACATTTGAGACTTTGTATTGATGACACTTGGTCAGAAATTGTATCTTGAAACTTTATGAGAAAACAAGGCCAAATAGACAAATCTTAGACAAACCTTCTTTAAACTATTAGGGCCATATTTAAGATTCCACCTTGATTGGACCTGGTAAGATAATGTATCTTGGCAGTATCTAAGCAGATTTCGAATATGGGTCAAACACATAAAAAAATAGGTCAGAAGATTAGATCTTAGTAAAACCTTGCTTTCTATGTAGAGGCCTGTTTTGTGAATTTATCTCGATGTAACTTGGTCAGAATGTTTCTCATGACACTATCTAGACCTAATCCGAATCTGGTTAATATTCTTACATAAAACTAGATCACGAGTTCAAATAATATTTAAAAAAACTTTGAAACTCTAATGGCCTACATGTAATATATAACTCAATCTTGATGAAAGGCTGTCGGAATGTTTATCTTTTAAATATGATTGCTAGGTTTGAATCTGGGCCAAGTTGAGTCAACAAATATGTCATAAGATACAGACTCCAACTATTGGTTATTTAGTTCAGATGAGCGCTTAAAGCTCTGTTTTATGCATGCATAACATATTAACAATCTATAATAATTATTAAGCAAGTTTGTCGGACAAATGTATATGTATCACCGCTTACTTTGACATGTAGTGTACGATATTTTATTGGTGGACACCATTGATGTTAATGCTAATAATTAAAACAACCTCAAACCTCCAATCGTTTTAACAGATGTATACTTCTTAAGACGCAAACTAATATAAATTGTGATCCGTTTATTTGATTCTCATGTCCTGTTTTGGCATTTATGTATTTAGTGTTTTTCGTTATAGGAACATATGACTGAGAGCGTTTTAGTCGTCAACATAGCTTTAATAAATCAAGAACGAACATCACTTTTAGAGTGTTTTTAAAACTTTTGATCTAGATTTGTGTTAAGTATAATTTTGTACATGTTTCAAATTCGTTAACACACCATACATCAGGGCTATATATAAATTTTGGGGTATATTGGGTAATCACCCCCTGTTTTTGACAACAATAGGGGTTTTGTAAATTCAATAGAGTTTTAGCAAAAAAAAATATTGAGGAAATGACATATATCATATAATAAAAATCTACTAAGGTTACTATATTATTTATAAAAATGCCATTAAAAAATGTACCTGTGCATAACAACAAACAATTACTGAATTTCTGATCAAAGTTCATTCATTTTTGCGTTGAATAAGACAGCGTTAGTGAAAATTGCTGCACAATTGATGAAGTTATGGCTGTTCAAAGCGATGCACCCCGTTTTCAGGTCATTTTGAGTTGAATACTTTGAAAATGAAAGTAAAAAGCGGACGGGTCTACGAATACAATAATACCCCAAAGATTGATAATCGCTGGAAAGACTGCTCTCTTGTTTTCATAGGACGGCATATAAACTATTCTTTACATTTTTGTACGGAAAATAACCAGTCTAAAAAATACGCCTGTTGTTTGTAAGAATTGCGTTTTGTGACGCAAGTTTTTTTTACGGGAATTAAGTTATTAAACTTGTATTTGCGTTTGTGTTCGCTTTATTTTAAATTTTATAACGTTTTTGGTTATTAAACCCCGCCATAGGCGGAGGGATATTGTTTTGGCGTTGTCCGTCTTTCCGTTCATCTGTCCGGAGCCATATCTTGGAAGTGCTTTTGGGGATTTCATTGAAACTTGATAGGAGTATATATGTGGATAATAGGATGATGCACTCTAATTGGAATTGTACACAATCTGATAATAACAGTTTATGGCCCTTTGTATCTTGAAAAAATGCTTGTTTGTTTGTCCAGAGCCATATCTTTGAAGTGCTTTGGTGGATTTGATTGAAACTTGGTATGAGTGTCCAGATGCATATTGGCGGAGGATATCAATTCAACGAATTTGCTTGTTTTAATTGCGTAATAACGCAAATACGCTCGTTATCTATAGCCCTGTGATAATTACATACATGTATATCATTAGCTCAACCATTTCAGACAACTTAAAATAATATAATATAACATATTGGTTTTCATAGGCGCGAGAGATTGGCAGAACTGTCCGTCATTCGTCGCAGTGTAAAGTAACAGATCCAGACCTCCGGGACATCTTCACAATACTGACTAGCCTGCTGAGTGACTCGAAGTGTCTATCACATGACGTTACTGCACAAGAGGCTCTGAGGAAATTAGCAGAGGTATAAAATTGTGTTTCTAGACAAACCGTAAAGGTAGGCGCATTCCGACAAATAATAAAAGGGTGATATAATATGTTTTATGAAGACATAATTATATTATCGTGTACATGTAGGTCTACTGTAACTTAATGATATTTTATGTTTAACTAGATTGAGTTACTCTCAAATACAGTTCATGTAGATAGATTACTACATTAAACATTTATTTTGTACTTTTAGATTTGAAAACTAATTGCATATATGTCCTTACTATTTATGCCCTCCTTCGAAGAAGAGGGGGTATATTGTTTTGCTCATGTCGGTCCGTTCGCCAGATGGTTTCCGGATGATAACTCAAGAATGCTTAGGCCTTGGATCATGAAACTTCATAGAACACTGTATTATGTGAATTGGGAATAAGACATCAAACTGGGAATGGACATCATTTTGGTGATTTTCTCAAACAAAACTATGTATTTCATGATCTACATATATTTTTGTAATATATTATCTATAATTTAAGCTTGATAAGAAATTGTCCATGACTTTTTCATTAACAGTTAGGCCAGAGTTTTTTGATAAAATGATTTTCGGATTTTTTTTCTAAAAGTGTCGGGTAGGAGGACGGAAAAAAAAAAGATGGATGACCAAATATGCACTCACTTAAAAGATGTTATGGTATGAAGTTCTTTTTAGTAAGCAACCGCAGTGATTTGTTTCAAACATGTTGATTTGCTAAATGATTATAATCAGACTGTAGGTCTTGATTTGCAGGTCTTGATTTGCAGTTTTTAAATCAGTTTGAATTTAAAAAATATCTTAATTGGTTCAAATGTTATGCAGTTTTTGCACTTGTCCAAAATTAACTTTTTGGTGATTTTTTTTGGCTGAGCATTTTAACCATAGTACCTGTGCGTTTTTCGTGCGTGGAACAAAATAACTTTTTTTGCTTTCATTTGAATTTATTTTTTTGTTTTAATTGTCTCATTTGGTTGAAACTTGCCAATTCAATGTATTTTTTTCAGAAGAAATCCAAAAAATACCTTATCTCAACAAACAACAATAAGATATTGAGGTTTAAAAGAAACATTTAATAGTGTATTGTCCAGTAAAAATCAATACAGCAGACAAATACAAACAACATAATAAAACCCTTTTGCTCTTAAATGTATTAAACAACAGTAATGTTACTTGCAATACATGTGTTGTTTAAAAGAACAATTTCTTCCAGAGATTGAACAATATGTCATAATGTTCATAATTTGGAAAAAACACAATGGAGTCCTGAGGTAATGCACTCTGGCAGGTCGAAAACATCAAGAATGAACTTTCTCTCTACAGTCTGTGTATCCTCTCTGATAGGCCATACAAACACTGTCACTCAGTGTTCATTCTGGGCCAGATTGCTGGTGGGGCAATGACCCATCAGCCATAAATTTAGTGGGCCATTTAAAGATTGTGTAGGAGGCAGGATTTATGATCACTACCAACTGCATTTCTATTCAAAGAACTTGTCCGAAAATCCGAAAAGCCATTAACAAATGTGTTACTTTGACTATGCTTTTTACAAATGTCACAAAACATGAAATTATTTTTGTCATCGTTTGACAACCAAGTAAATTTTCTCTACCCAACCTTTCTCGAATTTATGATCTTCTATCTTTTCCAAAGGTTTCAACAATTGTTCGCTTGAACCAGCAGACGATGAAGGCCTACTCGCTTTGGCTGAGGCATCTGCTGTTTTGCCTTCTTCCTGATCAGAAGTTCTTTCACTTTCCCTTGTTGTTTTTGTTTACAAAATGTAGGAGAGTTCGTTCCTTGCTGCTCTCCTTTCTGCTTTGACATGTTTAAACACTTTTTTTCTTAAAACGTTGGAAAATCGCAACTAAATATGCTGACAAACGTTTTGAACACTTTCTGATGACGTACACACAGTTTGCAGACATTTGACATCTATCAACCAATGAAAGTGCAGGATTCAACACAGTGGGCCCGCGGTAGCCAAGCAACGGTTATTTTCCACCTACTCAGCAGACCCGTGTTTAGAATTCGCAGTACGATTCCATCGCTTTGTTTTTGAAAATTAAATCTCCCATTGATTTTATTTTTTAATGCGCCAATTTTATTATGTATTCGCCCGACTGGCCCACTGATATTATTTAGATTGCGCCCATTAATATTTCGATGTGGGAATCCTGCAATGGCGTTGCCCAGAATGAACACTGAAGTTTTTGCAATTTTCACAGCGGATGCACAGTGCCTTGTTGGACCAGGGAATTTCATTTTAGATACAACTGCTCATTTTTAGCCTGAAAAATAAAAATAAACGATTTCAAATGATTTATTTATTTTATACGGCCATTCATGGTTTGAAATCGTTTTAAAAACTGTTGATTTTGCGATTTTTTAACTTTTGGTACGAACTAGTCCGTAACAAAACCGAAGTTTCGTACCCATTGAAAATAACGAAAATACACGTATTATATGCACAAATTCTTCTCTACAACTGCATTAAACAACACATACAATTTTATTCTTTAAAATATGACCGTATTTGTGCATCAAATATTGAAGATTTAAAGTTGATAGGCGTAAATGGGTTTCGCATTTCGGGCACCTGTTCACTGCTGTTGAATTAAAATCGTTCTTTTCGTATTGCTTTCAGAATAATATTTAGTCATTTTAATTCTATCAATTTGATAAAATTGTAAAGAAAAAATAAAATATTTACTTACAAATCGATTCTATTCAGGATTTTATTTGACGGTTGCATAATTATTGAGTTAGCAGCATTGTGTACACACCGGTCTTATTGACAATAACGTAGTGACGTCACCATCTATGTATAGAAGGGAGTTAGCAGACTTTGCTGTTGAAAGCATTGTAGCGTTCTTGAACAAACAATTATGGCGTAGCTTTTGGTGAATTCCAGCACAATTGAACTTTTCTTAAACCCGGCACCCATTTCGTGTTTAAAAGCCACCTTTTGGCATCCGAAAAAAATCGAGATTCAATTTTATTTTTTTTTTGGTTTCGTCAAAAATTAGAGTTGGCGGGTCCGAAAATCATTTTATTAAAAAACTCGGGCCTTATTGAATTTTTATCATTTAAAGTGTATTTTTAAACCGTGTTCATGCGCGGCATGGACACAGTTTCATTTCATGAGGATTTTTTTTTTAATTAATAAAAAATCCAGTTTTAAAGTAAAATCAATTTAAATGATGCTATTATACATGTATATGAAAGTATATGTTTTAATAATAATTTGTAAAAGTAGATAAATACAACATATAAAACTGCATATTATGCACTTTTGATAAAACACAATTTATTCCCAAATTGATGTCTTATTCCCAATTCACAAAATACAGTGTTATAGGTACATTGATCATGACTCGCAGATGAACCCTATTGATTTTGAGGTCACTAGGTCAAAGGTCAAGGCCACGGTGACCCGAAATAGTAAAATGGTTTCTGGATAATAACTCAAGAACGTTTAGGCCTAGGATCATGAATCTTCATAGGTGCATTGATCATGACTCGCAGAAGACTCCAATTGATTTTGAGGTCACTAGGTCACAGGTCAAGGTCAAGGTGACCCGAAATAGAAAAATGGTTTCCGGATGATAACTCAAGAATGCTTACACCTAGGATCCTGAAACTTCATAGATACATTAATCATGACTCGCAGATGACCCCTATTGATTTTCAGGTCACTAGGTCAAAGGTCAAGGTCACATGGACCCGAAACAGTAAAATGGTTTCCAGATGACAACTCAAGAACGCTTATGCAAAAGATCACGAAATTTTATAGGTACATTGATCATGACTCACAGATGACCCCTATTGATTTTCAGGTCACTAGACAAAAGGTCAAGTTCACGGTGACCCGAAACAGTAAAATGGTTTCCGGATGATTCCTCAAGAACGCTTAGGCCTAGGATCATGAAACTTCATAGGTACATTGATCATGACTCGCAGATGACCTATATTGATTTTCAGGTCACAAGGTCAAAGGTTAAGGTCACGGTGGCTCAACTTAAAAAATGGTTTCCGGATGAAAACTCAAGAACGCTAACGCCTTGGCTCATGAAACTTCATAGGTACATTGATCATGACTCGCCGATGACCCCTATTGACTTTCAGGTCACTAGGTCAAAGGTCAAGGTCACGGTGATGCAGACACAGTGAAATGGTTTCTGGATGATAACTCAAGAAAGTTTACGCCTAGGATCATGAAACGTCATAGGTACATTGATCATGATTCGCAGTCGACCCGTTTTGACATTCAGGTCACTAGGTCAAAGGTCACGGCGACTCGTCACAGTAAATTTTTTCCGGATGATGTCTCAAGAATACTCATAGGCCTAGGATCATCAAACTTCATAGGTACATTGATCATGACTGGCATATGACCCCTATTGATTTTCAGGTCACTAGGTCAAAGGTCAAGGTCACATTGACAAGAAACACGTATTCACACAATGGCTGCCACTACAACTGACAGTCCATATGGGGGCATGCATGTTTTACAAACAGCCCTTGTTAGAAAAATATGCCTCCCTAAACATAATTGTTTGGTTGCATTTAAACCTGCATTTAACGTATTTTTAATGTATCTGTTACATCTTGTTTGTTACTAAAAGTATATATTATTTGTGATATGAAGTGCCGGATGCATATGCCACCAACATTACATTACACTCATACAATTGTGGAATACCTGCAGAACCCTGAAAAAACTTGGTCCGCGAGTATTAACGTGATCATCTGCGGTGATTAAAATGTAAAAGTCGATCGGATACTACAGGCGTTTTTTTCCACTGTAGCCTGCTAAGACAAACGCTTTGTTACCACAAATCACTGTCGTGACAGTCTACATTATATCGCCCCCTTTGGTGCAAAAAGGTAAAATGTACCATTGAAATAAGAAGGCATATGGTACCTTTTTGCACCAATTGGGCGAATTATGTTGGTGATTATTTGTTTATGTTCATTCAAACAAGATAAGTACACAAAATAATATTAGTACATTCACATGCGCATACAGATCTCTCTAAGGTCTTGACAAGCAATTCGTGCTGACATGTTTTATTTAATACAATAATTAAACATTATAAATTATAAATATGATTAATTTTCATCAGGAATTCAAAACAAGACGAAATGTAAGTAACGTAATTTTACGATATAAAATTAACTATAGTTGCCATATTGGTCCATTACAAAAAAGGATTAGGTTTAAATGTAGAATTAAACGTGGGCAATTTATTTCCTTCCCATCGTTATGAGTGTTCCTCACTAGTGTTATAAAACTTCTCGATTGTTCCGCTTTGTCGTCAATTGCTAGTTGTGTTTTACCAGATATTTGATCCGACATAAATCATATTGGCTTAACTGAGAATTAACGTATCACATATTTTTATAAACAGTTACTGATACATAAAGCTGCTTTAAGTTGTAACGCAAACGTGAATTAAACAAATTATATTGATAATACTTCATCATACAGTTGTACTATAATGTTATTAATTAGTTGAATATATATATTGGCTTTGTTATTGAGCTGCAGGCCGAAGGACAATGCAGCTGTCGGAAGCTCAATAACAAAGCCAATATGAATTCAACTAATTAATGACATTTTTATTTATTAATTTTATAATATTATTCATCAAGAAAAGCTTGAATTTCACTTTTTAATTACAGGTTTTTGCTATTAAATGAAGTATGAAGTTTTGAAAAATAGGGAAATTTCTGTTCTATACAACTTTTTCCCTGTTTGTATTCCCATGCAAAATGCTTTGAAAATGTTATGTACATGTACACCAAAATACCTTTTAAGAGAAAATCTTGTTAATTTAAAACGAAAATTTAATATTGTTGCAAGAGGAAACAAATGTTCCATGCATTTAATTTCAGAATAATAATTATTAGTATATAAATATTGTAATATGAAGGCGATATCACTTATAAAGCATACTAGGAACAATAGCATTTAAACTTAGTATATGACGAAAGTTGCTTCAAGGCATTACATGATGCAGGAACACAATTTGACAGGTCGCGAAATTATGCAAAATTTACCTTAATAACGTTCCAGCCACACTGGATCCACTACCTTTGTTTTTAATACAACTCAGAAAGACAATAAGGATTGAAAACTAACTTACTATACCCCGACAAACGAAGTTTAGGAGGGTATACAGGACTGAGCTTGTCTGTCGGTCGGTTGGTCGGTCGGTCTGTCGTTCGGTCGGTTCGTATTATGTGTCCGCTCTTTAATTCAAGTTGTTTTCGTCCGATCTTCACCAATCTTGGTCAGATGTTGTATCTAGATCAGGTCTAGGTCAAGTTTGAATATGGGTCATGCTGGGTCAAAAACTAGGCCACGGGGTCACTTAGTGCGATTTTAACATTGATCATGGTGTCCGCTCTCTAATTCAAGTAGTTTTCACCCGAGCCTCATTAAACTTAGTCAGAAGCTGTAGCTAGATGATGTCTAGGTCAAGTTTGAACATGGGTCATGGTATGTCGTAAACTAGGTCACGGAGTCACTTGGTGTGTTTGAAACATTGAGCATGGTGTCTGCTCTCTAATTCATGTAGTTTTCATCCGATCTTCACCAAACTTGTTCAGAAGTTAAATCAAGATGATGTCTAGGTCAAGTATGAATATGGGGAATGCCGGGTAAAAAATTAGGTCATAGGGTCACTTGGTGCGTGTTAAACATCAGCATGTTGTCTACTCTCTTATTCAAGTAGTGTTCATCTGATCTTTACCAACCTTGTCAGAAGTTGTATTTAGATGATCTTAAGGCCAAGTTCAAACATGGGTCATGCCAGATAAAAAACTAGGCCACAGGATCACTAAGTACGTTTTACACATTCAGCAAGGTTCCCGCTCTCTAATTCAAGTAGTTGTCATCCGATCTTCACCACACTTGGTCAGAAGTTGTATCTAGATGATATGTAGGTCAAGTTCGAACATTGGCCATGCCGGGTCAAAAACAGGGTCACTTATTGCGTTTTCAACATTGAGCATGGTGTCCGCTGTTTTTTGTGAAGACAACATGCAAAATATTCTGTGTCAATGCTGCATGTGGGGGTATTTGTCACGTCTGTGACAAAGCTCTAGTTGCCATTAGGAATTGCATTTGTAATGTGTAAATCCTCCCATGATGTCGAATTAGTTTTGCTTTCGGCGCTCATTGCAGCTTGAACATACATGTACATGTATTCAAAGTTGTTATTTTTGTTCATATGCTCAGATATTGAACCTTACTGTTGTGGTAACACTGCACTATTGATATTGTTGGAAAAGGGAGCTGAATATATAAGGGCTGAGTGCTTTAAGGTAGCGCACCTCTAATGGGCACATATCCAAATATAATTTAATTAATTATTTTCTTAATCAGCATCATTTCAACGAACTACATGCAAATTTGTAGGTAGGCTTTCCATGCTTTTTAAAAAAAATATACCGATTTTTTCAAAACGACCCTCACGCTCAGCTTTTGTCCAGTTTATTTTCACCCCTGGGGTATATAAAACTTCCATAATTCATTCAGATTTCCAAATATGGGCATGCAGTTGGTGTGTACAGATGCAGTAAAGGTGTTTAAAGTTTAAACAAGATGAAATAAGTATTCTTTTACGGACATTTATTTTTTACAATTTTTAGCTCATCTATTTTTTGAAAAAAAATTATGAGCTATTGTCATCACCTTGGCGTCGGCGTCGGCGTCGGCGTTGGCGTTGGCGTTGGCGTCGGCGTCCGGTTAAGTTTTGCGTTTAGGTCCACTTTTCTCAGAAAGTATCAATGCTATTGCATTCAAACTTGGTACACTTACTTACTATCATGAGGGGACTGGGCAGGCAAAGTTAGATAACTCTGGCGTGCATTTTGACAGAATTATGTGCCCTTTTTATACTTAAAAAATTGAAAATTTTGGTTAAGTTTTGCGTTTAGTTTCACTTTTCTCAGTAAGTATCAATGCTATTGCATTCAAACTTGGTACACTTACTTACTATCATGAGGGGACTGGGCAGGCAAAGTTAGATAACTCTGGCATGCATTTTGACAGAATTATGTGCCCTTTTTATACTTAGAAAATTGACAATTTTTGTTAAGTTTTGTGTTTAGGTCCATTTTATTCCTTAAGCATCAAAGCTATTGCTTTCATACTTGCAACACTTACTAACTATCATAAGGGGACTGTGCAGGCAAAGTAATGTAACTCTGACTGGCATTTTGACAGAATTATGTGCCCTTTTTATACTTAGAAAATTGAAAATTTGATTAAGTTTTGTGTTTAGGTCCACTTTATTCCTACAGTATCAAAGCTATTGCTTTCATACTTGCAAGATTTATGAACTATCATAAGGGGACGGTGCAGGCAAAGTTATGTAACTCTGACTGGCATTTGGACAGAATTATGGGCCCTTTATACTTAGAAAATTGAAAATTTGGTTAAGATTTATGTTTTGGTCCACTTTACCCCTAAAGTATCATAGATATTGCTTTCATACTTGGAACACTCACAAACTATCATAAGGGTACAGTAAAAGGACAAGTTGCATAACTCTGGTTGTCATTGTTACGGAATTATGGCTCTTTTTTGACTTAGTAACTTTTAATATATGGTTAATTTTTGTGTTTCGATCCACTCGAAGTATCAAGGCTATTGCTTTCAAACTTCAAATACTTACATGCTATCATGAGGTTACTGTACCTGGCAACTTGAATTTTACTTTGACCTTTGAATGACCTTGACTCTCAAGGTCAAATTATTAAATTTTGCTAAAATTGCCATAACTTCTTTTTTTATGATTAGATTTGATTGATACTTTGATGAAACTACTCTTACCTGACATACCACAATAGACTTCACCCAAACCATCCCCCTGTGCCCTCCCCCCCCCTCCCCCCTCCCCCCCCCTAATTTTTTTTTTTTTTTTTTTTTTTTTTTAAGATCATCTCACAAATGACCACCACACCCTCACACTATACCCCCACCCCACCCCCCCCACCCCACCCCCCAATTTTTTTTTTTGATTTTTTTTTTTTTTTTTAAGATCATCTCACAAATTATCACCACACCCTCACACTATACCCCCCCCCATTTTTTTTTTAAAACGGTTATGTTTGAAATACCGTCCAACCATCGCACCCAAACCCCCCCCCCCCCCGATTTTTTTTTTTTTTTTTTTTTTTTTTTTCGCTTTTTTGGAAGATAATGTAATAAATGTCCACAACCCCCACTATACACCCCTCTTCACTCCACTCCTCCCTCCTTTGTGATTGAAAATGAGAGTCCCTTCACCTTTAAAAAGAAAATAGATGAGCGGTCTGCACCCGCAAGGCGGTGCTCTTGTTTATCTATGGAATAGCGCCATGAAATGTAAGTGATTTCAGCCAAGTAAAAATTGGGTCGGTAAAAAACAAAGTGTCATAAAATTCAAAATAGTATCATTTAAGTTATATTTTAAACTATTTTTTTTATAGAAACACTATGTACAGCAAAAATACCAAGAAATAGACAGATTTACCGTTTACTTTTTGAAATAAAAATAAATATGCAACATGCATCATTCGTATTTTCCGCAGTAAATTACCCAATTTAGTCATAACGTTGTTTTAATTTAAAAAATTGAAGGATGTTCTTACAATTTTCAACATATTTGACAAAAAAACATAGCTTATATGCTATATTAAATCAAATTGCGTTAGAAAAGAAATAAAACGCGTCGCAAAAAGTATGCGATGTCAGCAGGATTCGAACCTGCTCAGGAAGATCCCAAAAGTTTTCTAGTCCATCGCCTTAACCACTGGGCCACGACAATTTCATAATAGTGCAACCTTAAATTAAATATCCATAAGTAAACGGGTAAAAATGCACGTCGATTCTTTGAAGACATCGCGAAATCGTATTTTTCAGATGATAATTGTATCAAAGTCAATATTTATTGTGAAAATAATGACTATTCTAAATGAATTAGGTAAACACATATTAAAATTCGAAGTTTGAAAAAAATAAAATGCATCTCTGAGAAAAACCGATCATTTAAGATCGGCAATGATCGTAAAATAAATCGCGGGAAATCATTAGAGGTGCGCTACCTTAAGTAAACTGCAATATTATAATTTTAAGAATTTAAACTTTTGCACCAAAACAAATCATACAACTTTAAAATGGCGTCCAAAATTGTCGAAATTTTACATTCTCATATAAGTCAGAGTTTTTCCTGGTTTCTGAATGGCTGAATGTCGTATTGGCTGACCTTTTTTCGTATTGGGTGTGTTTTTCCATATTGGTCACCCTTTTCTCGTATAAGGCGAGTTTCGAGCTTTATTGGCGAGGCTCAACTTGTATGGGGCGAACAAATTTAACACATTCTCGTCTAATATCATAAAGTTAAGTAATAAATACTGGTTTTATGAAACAGTTGTTGAATGATACATGTAAAAACCAGTTTTTCGCAGTTGAAACATATGTTTGTTTACGACACAGCTGGAACGGGATACATTGAGGATAACTACGGAGGAGATGATTCATCTACTAGAGGCTGCTCAAGATACACTTAAGACAGTTGAACACTTTGCCGATAAAGCTCTGGATGAGATGAAGATGCATCTTGAACAGTGTAGAAAGGATCTCAATACACATACGGACAAATGTAAACAGGAACTTGATGAGCACACTGAAAAATGTACAAATGCAATAGATGAACATGTGAGCAAGACGGTTGAATCGACCTATGATCAATCGTGTAAAGGTATTTCTTACTTTAACTTGACTTTATTTTGCCTATCAATAACTGCAAATGCATACTATGGATAATTCCTCGTGTGTTTTAATATGTATTGTCATTCTCAGTATACATCGTTAGTTAATTGAATGTTTAAAAAATCGTTGACAAATCGGTGCATACCAACATAAAACATATATGTCACAGGGCTAGAATTAAACACTCGCAAACAGGCCATTTGCGAGTTGATTTTAAAAAACACATCTAAAATGTGAGTGCATAATTGAGGTACTCGCCATTTTTTGTGAGTTGGGTAAACACAAACAAGCAGATTTCCAAAAAATAATCATCTGAAGATCGGGAGGATACAGTGGTCTATCTAAGATATTTGCCGTTCATCATAATAATGTAAGTTTATAATGTGACAGTTCCAAATCTGTAAACAATATAGTTTGCAAGGGATGTCAGTCTGGCCAGTTTGTCTGCAAGGGTTTATTTCTCTGTTGATGCCCGTTTCTTGGCACGTCTCTGGGGCATAATTGTTTCTGGATATGTAAATACTGCCTTTATTGTACTCGATATATTTCGGAGAAAAACATAAACCCACAGAAATTTACGACTGGCTCAGTTAGAATTAAAATTTGAGAAGTACAATAGCTAACATGAAATAGAAAACTTTATTCGCGAGTAAACTTTGTACACTGGACGTGACCAGAGTTCATAACGCTGCCGACTATTTTCCTTACACTAGTCACGTGACCTTTGAAATGTCGTCTACTAAAAAACTAACGAGCTTTTTTGTGGCGAAAATAAACCTAGTTCTTTGTGTTATCTGTTACCACAGTATCACTACAAGTTCAGGGCTTTATTTTTCGAGTTTAGATCTACCAAAGAATGCATGTTTTATAGAAACATGTATTGCCAGTTGGAAAGAAAAAATGCGAGGTAAAATTTTAACAACTCGCAATTTTTTGCGAGTTGAAACAAAAAAGTAATTCGAGCCCTGTATGTCAGACTTCATTCGCCAAATTTTTTTTTTAGTCTGCTGTAATTTGGCGCCATCACAGACTGTTTGTTATCAAATGTGGGAATTAATTGTCATCAGTGTTTGTTTTCACCTATAAGGGAATGGTGGCGGGACCCGTCCAAAGGGGAAAAACGCGTTGTTTTTTAGGAAAAGGGGAAAATTAAAAAGTCATTCTTTTATATGTATATATTTCTAATATGAATACATATTTATGTATGAATGATATATTCACAGATGAATATCTCTGGGTTTTTTCTTAAATGTATATCAATGATTTGTTCAACATTAGTTTCAGTCAGTTCAGCCGTCATGCACAGTATCAGTTTTCCAAGCCAATTAGAGTCTAATTGGGATTTTAGATTAAATGGCAAATTTGAGTTTTTTTTATCAATAAAATGGGCCAAATTGGAATGTTTTTATCAACAAATATTGACACAATATAGATACATCAGGCCTTTTCTTGGCCATTTTGGAAAAAAAAAATTCATGAAGTCAACTGATTTGGGAAAACCTAATTTAATATAACTCTTTATTATAATAAAAAAATCATATTAATTATAGTTATATACCTTTTGAGATGTTAATGAAATGAATTTGAGATATGTCTTTCATGAGGCAGTTGTTTCTAAAAAAAAATATATATATATTTTATTTTTTAATTTTGGAGGGGATTTTTTCAAAAAAAATGGGGAAAAATATATACTATTTTTGGAGGGGAATGGGGCTGAATATCGGCCCCGAAATTGCCATAAAAAACACTGGTCATTGTACACTTGCACATTGATTTGTTTCCTGTAAAAGAAGTGTTACGATATCATTGTTAATCTAAAATTGTATTTAGAAACGTGGTGTATTTCATTGTTAAATTAATGGGAAATATTTAGGAAAAATGTATCGTTTGAAAAAAGTCTACGCCTTGGGAAAATGGCCGATATTTAGCGTCTTTAAATTAAAAATAACTGTTAATTAATATAACACATGTAATTCAATATGATATATTACTGAGTTACTTACTTGAGTAAAGTACTATTTCCAGCACAAATGCCTGTCTTGAGCACAATTGTGTAATCATTTGATTATATTTACACCATGCAACCACACTGACTGTCTAGCAAAACTCTAGCAATAGTTTTTCAATATGTTGAAGCATCGCACACTCATACAAAATTAAAAAGGACTTTTAATGGACTGGCAAACCAATTGAAAACACACTACAATATATATGTGTTGCTTTGTAAATAATATGTCACACGCTTGCTATAAACCTTACCACCATTTAAATGTGAATGCAAATGATAAAACCAGTCAAACTTATTGTGAACTGTTAAGTTAAAAAATAAATGTACTCATAACAGCTATAAATAGACTACAGGCACGATAATATGCTTACTTATTAAATAGTTTAACTTCTTTATATTACAGTAACATTTTTTTTTTTGCTCCTTCAGGCGTATATAAAAGATATGGAAATAACTGTGAACATTTTTAGCTCGACTATTATCAATGAAATATATATAATGGAGCTATCCTACTCACCCCGGCGTCTTCGTGAGAGTCTGCATGAGCGTTGGAATGTAAAAGTTTGCGTATCACCTCGAATATGTTTTATGTCCCTTGACATATTGCTTTTATATTTTGCATACTTCTTTACCAACATGACATGACCCCAGCCCATAAACAAGAGCAGACAACTGTATCAAGCATTTTGTAAGAATGATGGCCCTTTTTTCACTTAGAATATGCATATTATTGATAAATCTATGTTAAAAAGTGCGTAACACCTCAAATATTTATGCCCCCCTTGAAGAAGAGGGGGTATATTGCTTTGCACATGTCGGTCCGTTGACCAGGTGGTTTCCGGATGATAACTCAAGAACGCTTGGGCCTATGGTCATGAAACTTCATCGGTAGATTGATCATGACTCTCAGATGACCCCTATTGATTTTGAGGTCACTAGGTCAAAGGTCAAGGTCAAGGTGACCCAGAATAGTAAAAGGTTTTCCGGATGATAACTCAAGAACGCATACGCCTATGATCATGAAACTTCATAGGTAGATTGATCATGACTCGCAGATGACCCCTATTGATATTGAGGTCACTAGGTCAAAGGTCAAGGTCACAGTGACCCGAAATAGTAAAATGGTTTCCGGATGATAACTCAAGAACGCATATGCCTAGGATCATGAAACTTCATGGCTAGATAGATCATGACTCGCAGATGACCCCTATTGATTTTGAGGTCACTAGGTCAAAGGTCAAGGTCACGGTGACCCGAAATAGTAAAATGGTTTCCAGATGATAACTCAAGAACGCATACGCCTAGGATCATGAAACTTCATAGGTAGATTGATCATGACTCGCAGATGACCCCTATTGATTTTGAGGTCACTAGGTCAAAGGTCAAGGTCACGGTGACCCGAAATAGTAAAATGGTTTTTGGATGATAACACAAGAACGCATGTGCCTAGGATCATGAAACTCCATCGTTAAATAGATCATGACTCGCAGATGACCCCTATTGATTTTCAGGTCACTAGGTCAAAGGTCAAGGTCACGGTGACCCAAAATAGTAAAATGGTTTTTGGATGATAACTCAAGAACGCATACGCCTCGGATCATGAAACTTCATAGGTATATTGATCATGACTCGCAGATGACCCCTATTGATTTTGAGGTCACTAGGTCAAATGTCAAGGTCACGGTGACCCGTAATAGTTAAATGGTTTCCAGATGATAACTCGAGAACGCATACGCCTAGGATCATGAAACTTATAGGTATATTGATCATGACTCGCAGATGACCCATATTGATTTTCAGGTCACTAGGTCAAAGGTCAAGGTCATGGTGACCAGAAACAGTAAAATTGTTTCCGGATGATAACTCAAAAACGCTTTTGCCTAGGATCATGACACTTCATAGGTACATTGATCATGACTCGCAGATGACCCCTATTGATTTTCAGGTCACTAGGTCGAAGGTCAAGGTCATAGTGACAAAAAACTTATTCACACAATGGCTGCCACTACAACGGACAGCCCATATGGGGGGGATGCATGTTTTACAAACAGCCCTTGTTTCAATGTCCCTTGACATATTGCTTTCATATTTTGCAAACTTCTTTACCAACCTGACCCCAATCAATAAACAAGAGCAGAACACTGTACCAAGCATTTTGTAAGAATTATGGCCCTTTTTCTACTTAGAATATGCATATTATTGATAAATCTATATTAAAGTTTGCGTACCACCTCAAATATTTTCTATGTACCTTGTCATATTGCTTTCATAATTTGCATACAGTCCAACCCCTCTTAAGCAGCCAGTCAAGGGAAACAGCCAAATTGGCTGCTTAAGCGGGGTGGCCTCTTAAGAGGGGGTTGGGTCATAGGGAGTCTGGAGTTGATGAGTGCATGGTCAACTGTTCAATTTTTTTATAAACCAAATGGTAAATACATGTACTAAACAATGTATATACTTAAAATAATTTTATTTCTTCCTTTCTAAAATCAGCTATAAGACAACATTTTCATTCAAAAAAAATATTCTATTCATCTCTCTAATCATCATCAATATCAGCATCATCAGAATCAAGTCAATGAAAAAGAATCATTCTCATGATTCATTGTTTACACAATGCGTGTTGTATGGCCCCAATGCACTCAAGATGGGAACAGTTGTGAATCAGTTATGCGTGAATAACTCCCGTGTCACTATAAATCGATAATTTAGTCGGTTTATTGCAGTTTTATGGCTTTGAATACCTACCGCACGAATTGGTCCCGACAGTGATCTCCTTCACGATAAAATTGTGGCCAGTTACTTAAGAGACTGATAGTAGCAACCAGGTGTAATCCTCCTGGTAATCGTGCTTTTCATGCATACTATTATAAAAAACATTTTTTCGCCGCGTAAAGGGTTTTATCAAAATTAATATTGAAATCATTGTAAATATAAAACAAATATAAATGTTTTGTTTTATTCACAAATGAGAATAATAATTTGTAATCCGAAACGCACTCCCGATTATTTAATGTTAACGAGACGTTTACAAATTCTAGCATCATGTATTTCCTTTGTCCCGACAAAAGCGCGCTAAGATTATGCACCAATGTACAATGTCACGCCATACCCATGGTTTGAAAGCATGCGTGTATTGATTTTTGGATAAAAACTTTGTAGCACAGAGAACATGTAGATCAGTTGATTTCGGTTCAAAGTTTCGCTGTTCTTTTTAACTTTTAATTAGCCGATAATTGTCATAAATGTGTGCTTGAAATAGTATGAGCTACACATAATTAATTATAAATTAAGAATCTCCTTTCCAGTAATAATAGGTGATATTCGCACGTGCGGAAACAAAAAGATCAAACGGTCGCATATTGCTTTTAACCCGATAATCCGCCGCTAATTAATTGCAATTTGCAAACTGGCTGTCAAAATGTTTATCACACATCACGCTTCAGTACTACAGAGCCTAAACCGCAGACTGGAAGTACGTATCGATTTTTTCGCCATTGCGTCTGTGTAATTTTGCCAATGTGCATGACTGACTTACTTGCGCGTGACCACTCATATGGGGGAAATTTAACATTTGGGATGCAAAATTGCTGGCCGCTGGCCGGAGAAACGGGGTTACCGCTTAAGAGGGGTGCATTATATAGTGTTCATTGACGGTCGCGGCACAGACCGGCCGCCTACACGGGTTGACCGGTGATGAGGGGTGACCGGAAGTAGGGGTTGGACTTTACTTCTTTACAAAAAAGACCCCAATCTATAAACAAGAGCAGACAACTGTATCAAGCATTTTATAAGAATTATGTTCCCTTTTTATACTTAGAAAATTGAAAATTTTGTGAATTTTGTTTAGGTTCTCTTTATTCCTAAAGTATCAAAGCTTATGCTTGCAACAATTTGTTAACTATCATAAAGGGACTGTGCAGGCAAAGTTATGTAACTCTGACTGGCATTTTGATTTATGGCCCCTTTTATACTAAGATAATTTAACATTTGGTTAAGTTTTGTTTTTTGGTCCATTTTACTCCTAAAGTATCATAGCTATTGCTTTCAGACTTGGAAAACTCGCTAACTATCTTAAGGGGACTGTAAATGCAAGTTGCATAACTCTGGTTGACATTTTAACACAATTATGGCCCTTTTTCTGTCTTAGTAACTTTGAATATTGTGTTTGTGTTTAGATGCACTTTACTTCTAAAGTATCAAGGCTATTGCATTCAAACTTCAAATACTTTCTTACTATCATGAGGGTACTGTTGAATTTGTCCTTGATCTTTACTCTCAAGGTCAAATTAATAAATTTTGATTAAATTGCCATAACTTCTTTATTTATGATCAGATTTGATTCATACTTTGACAAAACAACACTTACCTGACATGCAATATTTTTGAAAGATCATCTAATAAATGACCCGCAACCCACATTATACCCCCTCTCCACCCCCCCCCCCCACCAAAAAAGTGTTTTTTTTCTTTGAAACATGGTAAAAAAAATATTTATTTATTCTATTTTTAGCCGGATTTTTTTCGAAAAAATCTCGGCTTATAGATTGATGTTGTCGGGCGGGCGGGCGGGCGGGGGGGCGGGCGGGCGGGCGGCGTGCTCGAAAATGTTAAAGTTCTTATTTCATGGTATAACTTTGGTATGCTTGGACCTAGAGTCTTCAAACTTGACATGAAGGTTGGCCAGGATTAACAGATGACCACTGGTCATTTCAAGGTCATTCATTTGAAGGTCAAGGTCACTGTGACCTTCAATATAAAAAATGTTAAAGTTGTTATAACTTTGGTATGCTTGGACCTAGAGTCTTGAAACTTGACATGAAGGTTGACCATAACTAGTTAGTAACCACTGGTCATTTCAAGGTCATTCATTTGAAGGTCAAGGTCACTGTGACCTTGAATGTAAAAATGTTAAAGTTCTTATTTCATGGTATAACTTTGGTATGCTTGGACCTAGAGTCTTCAAACTTGACATGAAGGTTGGCCAGGATTAACAGATGACCACTGGTCATTTCAAGGTCATTCATTTGAAGGTGAAGGTTACTGTGACCTTCAATATAAAAATTTTAAAGTTGTTATAACTTTGGTATGCTTGGACCTAGAGTCTTGAAACTTGACATGAAGGTTGGCCAGAACTAGTAAGTAACCACTGGACATTTCAAGGTCATTCATTTGAAGGTCAAGGTCACTGTGACCTTGAATGTAAAAATGTTAAAGTTGTTATAACTTTGGTATGCTTGGACCTAGAGTCTTGAAACTTGACATGAAGGTTGGCCAGAACTAGTAAGTAACCACTGGACATTTCAAGGTCATTCATTTGAAGGTCAAGGTCACTGTGACCTTGAATGTAAAAATGTTAAAGTTCTTATTTCATGTTATAACTTTGGTATGCTTGTACCTAGAGTCTTCAAACTTGAAATAAAGATTGGCCAGTACTAGAAGATGACCACTGGTCATTTCAATGTCATTCATTTGAAGGTCAAGGTCACTGTGACCTTAAATGTTAAAATGTTAAAATTGTTATAACTTTGGTATGCTTGGACATAGAGTCTTCAAACTTGACATGAAGGTTTGCAAGCACACTTAGATGACCACTGGTCATTTCAAGGTCATTCATTCTAAGGTCAAGGTAACTTTCCTAATTGTCAATTCAAGTTCATATTTGTGACCTTAAATGTTATTGTTGTTCATGTATATGCATGCATTCAAAACATAACACAAGGTTTGCTCATGCCTTGAAAAGTACTTACATTTCATTTTGACCTTTGAACAATATTTCAGTAATTTAAGTATTGCATTGACAAAAACACGAAAGGTACTTTCCTGTCATTTAAATCAAAAATCCGGCTTCAATGCGGTCATCTCCGACCGCGGAACTCTTGTTTTAAACTTGAAATAAAATGTTCTTAGTTTGTTTTATGTCTTTACAAATGTTCAATAAATTGTGGAAAATATACCTGAACTCAGAATCATCTATAAAGTACGACTTCTTTACAACATAAGCGATCAATATCTTTCAATTATGGTCCTCTTCCTCTTACAATATGACTATACGACCTTGACCTTATTGAATATGAACAATTTCCCCATGATGGCTTATGTTATACTGTCAAGCACTCTAATAGTCGAGCGGGCTTTCCTCTGACAGCTCTGGTTTAAACATGAGCCGACTGCTGAGTATTTGTAAGAAGCATGCGCCCATTTGTTAGTAATATATTTAAATAAGTATGGTTCAATGATAATTTCCAAATGTTCAGAACAAATATTCTAACTACAGTTAATTCTGCTAAGTTCGAACATGGGTCATGTCACAATGATGTGGAATCAAAATTAAAGAAAACAAAGCCTTTGAACACTCTAGAGGCCACATGTAAAGTTCAATCTTCATGAAGATTGTTTATGATGTAAAAAATTAGCTTCATGGTAAAAAGCATATGCTACTACTTCTAATACTTATAATTAATATGTAACGTTTTGATTTCAGAACTGATCGAACGTACGAAGAAGCTTTACAGGGACACCTTAAATCACGTACCCATATCTCCATTAAATGACTACAAACATGAAAAATTAGGAGATGTTTATATGCCGCCGAAAATTGTTAAAATGTCCGAGGACAAAGGTGTTTTTAAGAAAACAGACGAACAGGTTACGCAGTACAATGGTGTGTTTTTAACAGATGACAAGGTTAATCGACGAATATTTCTTCAAGGTGAGGCGGGGTCTGGAAAAACTACATTCTTATCCAAGTTAGCCCTGGACTGGTGTGGAGAACCGCATGATATTAGTGCATCTGATAACAGTTCACTTTTCTTTAGTGATATCGACGTTTTGCAAAGCTTTGTGTTTGTTTTCCATATTACATTGAGAAATTCGGTAAAACAATTTGACGTATATACTTTGATTAAACAACAAATAATAGACTCGATTTACTCTCAGGAAGACCGTGAGAAGGCGTACAAACTAGTGAATGAGATCATGAAACGTGAACAATGCTTGATACTACTTGATGGTCTAGATGAGTGGACCGGACCAGGAGATCATCACAACCTACCAGAATTGGTAGTAGATCACAGCGAATGTGTGATGTTATTTTCAACACGACCTTGGAAATTGGCTGTAGTAAAAATTACGCATTTGGACAGATACACGTCGGTGCAATTGGAAGGAGTAAACAAGCCATTTGAGCTCAGCAGATTAATCCTGGGCTGCTTGGTAGCTAAGGATGATCTTGAATTAAAATGCTCAGCATTTAAGCATTACATAGCAAAACAGAAGCTCGACAATTTACTGTCATCACCCATGATGCTCTCTGCAATTGTTTGCTCATTTGCAGAGGGAATAGAACTCAAAGGCTCTAAGTGTGAAATATACATTCTCTTACTGGAAAGTCTTTTTAAGAAAGCGAACAGTGAAATGCGTACATTTGAACAGCCCCCGTTTTCATGCTTCACAGAGACTCAATACATACAGCCAAATATAGATACCCTGAATCGTCTAGCCGAATTAGCATTTCATTTGTTGTTTGTAAATACAAAGGAAAATTCACTAGTGTTTAGTATAAGCGAATTAAGACAATTTAAGTTGGATGAACAAGAGCAAATGAAATTTGCATTACAATCCGGAATTTTGTCGTCAGCACGAAAGGCTGCCTTACTGCGACCGTCGTCTTCATTTTCGTTTATCCACTTGAGCATGCAAGAATTCCTCGCTGCTTATCATATTTCCCGCAATCCCGATCTGGTTGATGGCGTTATTTCTGTTTATCTTAACCGCCAAAGGGAAGCATATCGCGACATATCACAGGTGTTTATATTCCTGTGTGGACTAGATGTAACGTGTGCGGAAAAGCTATCAAGCATGATGGATGAACGCAACTGCCATGCTTTGAGTTCTTACGGCTGGTTAAACTTGTTTGACTTTCAAACAATCATACTGGCAGGACACAGAGAAGCTGTTGCAAACGGACATAATGAAACTTTCCTTAGACTAAGTACCTTCATTTTCGATCAGCGAACATACGTTAACGACCTTCATAGGATTTGGACAAATAACGCGGCAAATGTCATTTCCTTGGAGATTGGCACCAAGAAATATACTTTTGAAAACAAACTAATGTCACCTGCAAATGACAAGTCTGCATCTCATATAAAGAATGACCTATCATTGTGTCCCAAGCTGAAAAGGTTAGTCCTGTGTGGAGGCGTACAGAGAGACGGCATATTGTTGAAAGGTAATTATACCATAAAAGTTATTGTTTGTAAAGTGAATTCGGTGTATATAATGAACAAGGTACATGCACTGCTCCAATGGTATTACACTGCTCACAATGTATCAGGTTTCCTGAGGTGTTTTGCAGTGTGTCGTTTTATTGGGCAATTTAGTGTAAGCATTATAACAATATTGTTCCAGTACATTAAATACTCATACAACACATGTTACGGCATTAGTCCAAATGTGAAAAAAATACAGTTTTTAATTTCTATTCGAAACAAAATCAAAAACGAAGGAAAGTTTCATCAATTTCCAAAATCGCATACCGGTAATCGTGAATGAACATAATCACGGGGTGGAATCATTGCGACCATAACGCTCGTGTTATGTGCGTAAAATGTCGCAATGCAGCTTCCGTTGTGGTGGCAATTTCGAAAAATGGATGCAAACGGTGAGTATGATTTCGTTTTTTACGTTTCCCGAAGATATACGAACCTTAATTTAAAATTGGGGGAATGCTATTTGATACGAATATTAATATTGTTTACTATTCTGGCAAAATTCCTGAGAAAAAACAGATATCCTAACCTCAAGGACTTTACAAAGGTTGGGTCATGTGTTTCTGACAATGAATAAGTCGCATATTTTTACGATATTATTATACTTTTGTACAGAAAATCTCATTTTATATTCGTTTTTTTTATAATAACTATGCTCGGCTATAAAAAAAATAGCGTAACCTCTGCTGCAAAGAAGGCGTTGTACCCGTTGTTTTGAAAATGTTATGGTTGCGAGCACATGTTGTGGTTGCAATATATTGTTGTGATCCTGATGTGAAGTAAAACAGAAGGATAATTGAGTCTGTATATCTGTCTCTTTGTCTGTCTGGGTCTGTCTGTCCGTCTGTCTGTCTTTCTCTGTGTATGTCTGTCTGTCCCTCTGTCTGTCCGTCTGTCCTTGTCCTTACGTCAGTCAGTCCGATTGTTTACTCAATCTAAATTTGATCCAGACTGGCTCATTTTCGAAATCTGGTGCTGGTTACTTGAGGAATCACTCTGCATTTAAATTAGGTACATAAATTGTTAAATATGGAAAGCCGATAACCAAATCCCTTAAATTGCTGTTCATCATTTAGTATGGTTTTGAATTTCCGTGCTCATCTCTTTGTGAAGTCGAATTGCAGTTTAAACATTCTAATATTTAAAACGCGCTTGATTAAAGAGTTATTTACATTATTAACAAACAAAAAATAAATATTTACTGCTGTATTTTATGTAGGCTCAATGTGACAGATTTTCAGGAGACAAACGAGGCGTTTAAAGTTTACATCACCATATTGTTATACCAGGTAAAGATGAATTACCTCATTGCCAAATCTTTTTTTACACGGGACAGTTTTACTTTGTTACTAACGTTATTATCGGAATTAAAAATCCAATTTAAATACGGAGTAGGTTCTTTACTTGATAAATGCACATGAAGATAATATTGATTACCTATGTCGATTTCTTTGTTTACGTGATTATGATTGCCATGCGAATGAATATATTAAAATTCATTTTTAAAGACGTAGAACAGTTCCATGGCCCGAGTCTAGAGTTCTCAAATGCAAATAGGTTTGCCCTCCGCCCGTCCGTCTTTCTGTCCGTCCTTCCGCACAACTTTATAATGTGGTACACCATTAAGTATAAACCGGGTTCTCTTATGAAATTTGGCGTGCATAAATAGAAATTAAACATTTCACCAAAACTGGACCCTGCGATAACTGTAATGCATTAAATGTACTTAAAAAGCCTGGTAAATCACATTTGTTGTTAATCAAGGGCGATATATTTATATGCTGTCTCGTCCTGATTTAATATTTTCTTGCTAAACTGTCACGCTATATACTAATAACGAGTTGGTATATTTCAGGTCGCAACATGGTTATCCCGTAATTAAACAGACGCCAAAAGACATAGTCTCGTTTTATATAAAAAAACTTCTATGAACAATCAACTCGCAACTAGTTTTGTCTTCTCTGCGGTAAAAAAACATTAGCACAGTTTTAACATGAAAATACATCAATGTGCGTACACTTGAACAAACGGCCTCATTCGAGTTTGGTATGCAACAAACTCTTCGCTTGCAGGCGAGACATTAATGAACATATGAGCCATTCTCATGGTAATGGAAAAAAACAAGTGTGAAAATTGTTGCAATGAGTATGCGTACTCACGAAGTATTGAACGACACGTGGCTGTGTGTGGCAGACAAAAACCACAAGTCATATGTGAACAGTGCAACAAGAAATTCCGATCCAAATGACCTTTATCTAACCATATGAGAGCGAAACACACCAATCACAAATTCGTTTGTGAGCGATGTGGCTAATATTTTGAATGGCAATCAAGCCATTAAGGCATATGTAAACTGTCCACAAAGAAGACATGGATTTGCAAGTCGAAATTGTCAAAACGTCAGTTTCGTAAATGTTTTTCTGTAGGCATAACAGTCACAAAATATAGGCTTAAACAGTTCAAACAAACAACAATTGTCTCGCAAATAATATGACCATGCCACTTTAATTTATTTTATCAAAGAAACGATGTTAAATTGTTTAAATATTGTTGTTATTTTTTTGT
Source organism: Dreissena polymorpha (assembly GCF_020536995.1). Taxonomy (NCBI): domain Eukaryota; kingdom Metazoa; phylum Mollusca; class Bivalvia; order Myida; family Dreissenidae; genus Dreissena; species Dreissena polymorpha. Next base: position 23,245,870 of record NC_068363.1, read on the forward strand.
TTTATGGTATTTTAAAAGTCATACATTTCTTAAACTATTAGATTATGGGCAATTTCAAAAAATACATTCCAATCGATTAAATGTTATCCAACATATTTTGCATTTGCTTAATTTTAAACACAATTGTCGGTGTGTTTGTACAACTGTGTAAAACATTATAGCTATATTTTTATTTTATTCCATTTGCAATATGTTCTTACAAACTACTAGTAAACTGTTTTAAATCTCAAACCATAAATATGTTTTGTTTTTTGTTTTCTTAGACATGTAAGTACGTGTAGTTTTTTCTGTTTTCATTCATGTAACAATGAAAGTATTTGATTGCATGAATTTAACCATTTCTTAGTTTAAAGGCGGATATAACTTTCTGTGAAGTAACAGAAATTAAGATCAAGCTAAAATTCTCGTAACAATATGTTTGAAAGCCTTTTGTGTTGCAATATTTGTATGTTTATTTTATTCGTTTAATAATTCAATATGATACTGTTTTGAATATTCATATGCGTGTTTCTATAGAAGAGCAACATACCGTAACTAAGCATCGTGTTGTATCAATCCTAGAGATTGATATAAAGGTACAATTACAATAAAATTACAATTCGTTGTAACAGTTTTATCAAAAAGCATGTTGGGAATGAAATGAACCCAACGAGCTGTTTGATTGTATTTGTGTTACGCCTACAGTGTATGTATGTTTTAATTACGTTTATATTTTAATGTATGTTTTGATATGCTTCATTATATATTTTATACGTAATTATAGACAATTTGTTTGTTTGTGTTTTACTTTAAACTGCATAAACTATAATGTTATTGTGATAATAGAATATGTTTTAGATTAAACTGTATAACATATTATGCTAGTATGCTCAATAATTTTACTTCTTTGCCCTCTGATATTTGATTAAATTATAACTTAATAAATTTAAATGTACATATCAAAATGCAATTCAAGGTTGAAATTTGACCACACTCATGTATTAGGTTTTCTTGTTTCCGATAACATTGTCAAAATTAGGGAAGGTAGGTCGGCGAAACTTTTTTTCATTCGACTTTTTACCTGTGCAAGTTATTTCCACCTTCGCAGTCTTCTAAATATGTTTGCAACATTAATTCTATAAAATTCAAATATGGCACAGTCATAATTTTGATAACAATAATCAAATTAAACAAACAATGTATTTTTCGCTGTGAACTTGATTTCAAATGACCAAACAAATAATGTGTCGGTACGAAAAAGTAGGATTCGTCGGGTAAGTGGAAAACAAACAAATCTTTGGACCTAAGTAACATACTTAAAATGGTTTCAAAAAGAAATGTTTCATGTTCCTGTACTTTTAAGAAAACAAATATAGAGAAGAGAGTAACACCCATTGTAGAGAAAACTTCTTTTAAGCGTCATGAATTTAAAAACAAATAACAAGACACATAATATTAATGAAAGTATATTTAATAAAATCTAATTCTGCGTATAACTATGGTCCATTTCACATAAAATAAAGGTATTTTAACCATTATGTACCTAGTTTGAAAATAAAATGATCCTTTCTTCATAATAGTGTAATAATAAAAGGATCGACCAGGCTCACGTGAGGGTAGATATGCAACTATACATTTGCTTTAAATAATAAACACGTTTTTAAAGTAAGTTGTTTACCCTCAAGATGCTTTTTCAAATGTTCTTTTAAAATTAACACATATGGACTATGAAATGTTTAACAGTTGCACCTACACATATCATTAATTTTCATGGAAAAAAACGTTTAGATGACAGTCTCTTTTCTTCTTTGATTTTATAACCGAACTGTACTCGGATGGGCTGTCCCCCTCTCAAGGAACCGTCACTGCTCGGCCTGTACAACTTCTCTCATGTATTCACACGCGCACAATCATTTTTCTCGAAAAAGTGAAATGTTACAATAATCGTTTTCCACCACCCTTTTTAACAGGCGTACTGGTATTTAACGTCCGTTTTAAAGATGTTTTTCCACGGACTTTTGTATTGTAAGAAATCCGTTTGATACTATATAGGAACAATCCTTTCGTTCGGCTTTCCTTGAAAATTTCCATCTGAAATAAAAAATGCAATAGTAAAATAATGTTTACTATGAGTGGTCGTAAAGCGAGGTTTCCGTGCAACATATTTGTAATTCTGGTAGGGGAAGACGCCGAATATCGGCGTCACTTTCTTAGTAAAAAAAACCCCGCCTGCCCTCACGTTTTTTCTTATTTAAGCTACTTCACATCAGGACCACAACAATATATTGCGACCACAACATGTGCACGCGACCACAGCATTTACACAACAACGGGTACAACGCCTTCATTTCAGCAGAGGTAACGATATTTTTTTGTAACCGAGCATAGTTATTAAAAAACGAATTTAACATGGGATTTTCTGTACCAAAATATAATAATATCGTAAAAATATTCGACTTGTTAATTGTCAACATCACATGAACCAACCTTTGTAAAGTCCTTGAGGTTAGGATATCGGATTTTTCTCAAGATTTTTTGCCATAATAGTAAACAATATTAATATTCGTATCGAATAGCATTCCCCGATTTTTAAATTAAGGTCCATATGTCTTCGGAAAACGTAAACCACAAAATCGTACTCACCGTTTGCATCCATTTTTCGAAATCGCCACCACAACGGAAGCTGCATTGCGACATTTTACGCACATAACACGCGCGTTATGGTCGCAATGATTCCACCCCGTGATAATTATCAGTCAAAATCGATTTATTGTGTGTACCCACAAGGACCTAGAAAGATTAATTAAGATTAAATAAAACATATCGATCAATTATATATACATCAGGGATATTATAAGAGCAGTTTATCAGTATGCATATCAAAGTCTTGAATGGCTCAAGTGGACAATGGTAGGTTATAAGGGCAGTATATCAGTATGCATATCAAAGTCTTGAATGGCTCAAGTGGACCATGGTTGGCTACATAATGTATAAGAGCAGTATATCATTATGCATATCAAAGTGTTGAATGGCTCAAATGGACCGAGGCTGGTTATAAGGCAGTATATCATTATACATATCAAAGTCTTGAATGGCTCAAGTGGACCGTGGTTTGTTATAAGAACAGTATATCATTATGCATATTAAAGGGATCTTTTCACGCTTTGGTAAATTGACAAAATTGAAAAAAGTTGTTTCAGATTCGCAAATTTTCGTTTTAGTTATGATATTTGTGAGGAAACAGTAATACTGAACATTTACCATGGTCTAATATAGCCATTATATGCATCTTTTGACGATTTTAAAACTTAAAAATTATAAAGCGTTGCAACGCGAAACGATTGAATAATTTGGAGAGTTCTGTTTTTGTCGTTAAATTTTGTGAAACTACGAAGATTGCTTTTATAAGGTATAAAATACGTCAAGTATGTGTACTCGGCGGAATAGCTCAGTAGGCTAAAGCGTTTTTACTTTAGGACTCTGGCAGGACTCCAGGGGTCACTGGTTCGAAACCTGCTCCGGGCAATGTTCTTTTCCTTTTTTAAATTTTATTCTTGATTTTTTACTGAAGCCTTTACGATCCAATGTTTACATTTATCAATATAAAGCATTTAATGAATGAATTAAAAAATGCCAAAATCTGTGAAAAGGCCCCTTTAAAGTCTTGAATGGCGCGAGTGGACCGGGGCTGGTTATAAGGAAGTATATCATTATGCATATCAAAGTCTTGAATGGCGCATGTGGACCATGGCTGGTTATAAGGCAGTATATCATTATGCATATCAAAGTCTTGAATGGCTCAAATGGACCGAGGCTGGTTATAGACCGTTCCATAATTTAGTCATTGCATAATTATCTCCCCTGAATTCTCTCCGCGTCCGCCATTACACTGCTGCTTTACAATCGGTAACATATATAAGAGAGCACCGATTATTCAACGGATGAATTTCTTTCTAAATTCTAAGGCCGTCATTACATGGTCTTGGTTGTCTTGGAAAACTAACACATTGACACATTAAAAAAAAGCATTTAATTAAATTAAATGCAATATTTTTCATTTGATTATTTGCATCAATCTTTAAATCGTGTATGCCTTTGCATTCCAGTGTTTAATTGCCCCTTTGTTCTGCATAATCCGATTATCTCGTTTTGATCAGATATTGTCCAGACTTAACTAACCACATGGTGTCATAAACCACACTGGGTGGCAGATGACAATCTGGTCATTAAACACAATTGATGATGCCACCATGTCTCATCTTCCTGGTAGTATTAAGCAGTCATTTGGTAAGATAATTTACCTCCGACATACTTAACAGTTGCGTAAATAAGATATGTTACATATTTTACAAATTAAAAGTTATGTCCAATATAGAATATCAGAAAGTGTACACCTTAAAGATGAATGTAGGTAAAAATGCCAGAGGTAAAAATGCCATAGGTAAAAATGCCAGAGGTAAAAATGCCATAGGTAAAAATGCCAGATGTAAAGTGGTAAAAATGCCATAGGTAAAAATGCCATAGGTAAAAATGCCAGACGTTATACAGTAAAACAGATTTGTGAGCAATGTTTTTTAAGGATAATGAGTATTGTACGGAAACAATTTTTTATTTGAACTTGTTCAAGTGTCTTACTAATACATTTAGACTGTAATTTTGTTGTTTTGTGCTTTATTCATTCTGTTAATTGGTTGGGATTTTTTGTTTCTTTGATGAATCGGTCATTAAAGGAAACTTGTTAAATTCATTGTAAAAGCTATTGGATTTTTATTGATGTAATGGAATCTTTAGATTTTTAAAGATAATAAATTATTAAACTATTAAAGCAATAAACAAGCAGGGTTTTGATGGTGATTATGTTTACATTGATTATTAAATGAGGCATGTATTGATACGTCTTGCTAATTACAGCATTTAAACTTAGAGCCGATAATATAAAGATTTTTAGAGAGTAAACTTTCCCCCCACAACTTAAATTTTGTACATAACATCTAACTGTATTTTTTTCTTTATCAATTGCGGATTTTAAAAATTCACTTAACTTTGTTAAAACAGAAAGAGCTTTCTCTTACATCATACATTCTCACAAGTAATATGTTTGTACAAAATGCATAAACATATTATTGGTGTTATTTTGATGCATGTGTATTGTGTATTTATTATTATGGTTGTTTGATGTTTAGCTATATATGCTTATGTCGCAAATAAACTCGCTGTTCTGTTCTGTTAATTTTATAATATTGGGATTTATTGTGCTCGAATCAAAGTCAGGGGAAGTCTACACTGTGTATTAGCAACCTGCTGTGTTGATCACTTTCTTAGGGTTACTAGATTTACCGAAAGCGCGCGCTTTCGGTATCGGGATACCGAAAGCGCATTGGATATATGCGTTACGTATACAATTGCAGGAGAATTAGGAACAAACTGTTAATATAAAATTGGGTTACTAGATTTACCGAAAGCGCGCGCTTTCGGTATTGGGATACCGAAAGCGCAATGGCATTACCGAAAGCGCATTGGATATATGCGTTACGTATACAATAGTAGGAGAATTAGGAACAAACTGTTAATATAAAATGTTTCTTGCCACATATTTAAATGTTTATTTATTTGAAATTTATTGAAATGCATACACGTTATTTGATTTATAAATCTTGTTCCATCATGTTATTATTTACTTCAGTTGAAATTATGTATTTAATGAAAACGCTTTGAATATTTTTTAGTTGTCTTTAATATAATTTCGAACTTCCAGAAATAACACATCGTTTTGGTTATCAGTTAGTTCTGGGATACCATATAATAGTTTGTTTGCATTAAGAATGTGGTATGGACGAATTTTGGTAAAAAGCACGATACCTTGCTCGGAGAAAAGAGGACATTTGAAGAAGAAGTGATCTACGTCCTCGACATGACTATTACACGCGCATTTTGGATAGTCACGTTTGTGGTTTAAATGTGAATCGGAATTTAAGTCGCTACAGTGGTTTCTTAGCCGAGCATGTAGAATGTGTTGCTTTCGTTCGCCAACTAGGAAATACAAAGGAACTGTAGGAGGATTGCACTTCCGCTTTACTGCACTTTTAAAACTAGAAAGCGTTGGTAGAGACCTTGTTCCGATGTCAAGGTCGTTCCATAATTTAAGAGACGTGGGAATAGTTGAATTTGAGTAAATCGCAAGTCTGCGGGCAATTGTTGCATAGTCGCCACGATTACGTTAGAAGTAAGGAATGTTGTCTGTTGTGACTGAGAACCGATATCCAATCACCAAACGAGAGTTGCATCCTTTTTTTCACTTAATAACCCAACAATGATATTCAGTTGCAAAGCAAGTATCAAAAATACACTAGCATCGCGTCAAGTCTTCTAAGAAAAGCCACGTCCTCCTTGTTTACCAAACTTCAAATTAAAAATAAAACGCTCTTTCGAAATAATGAAAAATGTTTAAATTCACACTTAAAGTTTTAGTAATTTTGCATCAATCATTTACTTATTTGTGCCAGTGCATTTACGTCGCTAACTATAAACGTGATGTTTACAATATTGACAGAGCGCGTAACATGCTTCTGAGAAAGCTTCACGCTTCAATGGCAATATATATTTTTTTCTTGATGTACAATGCAGAAATTCGCTTTGCATCAACATCACCCTTTGCAAAACATGTTTCGCGGTAAATATTTTGTAATAACGTTTAGATGTAAACAGACAGACCACAAAAACATATTAATCAAATTTTATTTTTAACAGGTTGTTATGGACAAATGTTTAATTTCGTAGCTATGTTCAAGTGCACCAGGGAAGAACAAACTGCTGAACAAAAACGTGCATCCTGCACGACATTGCCTAATTTATCATTCGTTGTTTTGCTTTGAGGTTAGAAGCCTGCACGAAATTACGACATTGTCTAAGTAATCATTCATGGTTTCGTTTTATGGTAGGAAGCCTGACAAATGATGTGCGGTAGTCGGGCGTATCTGTTTCTCACTGTCACTGATTTGATTTATTAAAGTTGCACATTTTACATTTCATTACTATTCTTGGAACATAACGTTTTGTTATTGAAATTTACGAAACGATTTACGAAAAAAACAAAAACCGGACACGTGTAAACTGTTTGGTAAAATGACGATTTTCAAAATAATTATCATATATGCAAAAAATAATGTATGCATTATATTGAAACAAGCGAAATTCAGAAAAAAAGGTTAAAAATATTGGTTCATTAACGGATAATCATCATTCGAAATCGGTAGAATAATAATCGGTTTATAATGCTAAGTTGCAAATTCGTCGTGTTAGTAGAGCGGATATGCTTTGCACATAATCTGGAAAGGCTGCTTGGAAGCGAGGTAGATTTTGCTTCTAAAGGAACCGGGTTAGAATCCGGTGAACAACAATATTGTGTATTCAACTCAACTTATGTTGCTATTATATTTAGTGAGATTGTTTCCAAAATACGACAATCCGTGAACAAGTCCGTTTAAATTGATTTTGTTTACAAGAAACACGTTTCTTACTCACATACAGTTTGATGTAGCACTACCACCACACCAAATATCTTACAAACGCTCCTCAAAAATTGAACCCGCGACCTCCCGGTCTCAATGGGGAGCACAACTACACAATTGCTCCGAAATAAAATGTGTGTACTTTATTAAATGAATTCGATTTAAACTATCGTATTTAAGCTATCCCAACAGCGGTCGAGCGCAGATTCATGCACTTGGCCGCTAGATGAATAATGTTATGCAGTTATTCTGGGCAAATTTATAATTTCAAAACATTTTAGTTGATGATTTTATTCACGTTCAATAAATACATCAGCCTGCTACTGTGCTACAAATGTGTGTCTTATGCCGTTCATAACTACATGATAACTGAATTTGTTAACCGTCCGCAATAATAATAGCGCCTTCAAGCGTTCCATAAATAAACTGTGAAGGAAACACATTTTTTGTTGAATAAAATGGTCGAAAATCAATGATCACTGTGTTTGAGATGGGTTTTTTCCATAAAATAACTTCAGTGTCATATTCAGTTAAATCGTGAACGGCGCTACTTTTCAAACCATATACCCTTAATTTGTATTTGACAATTGTAATCCATATGATAAAAAGTGTATTAGCAACCTGCTTATACACATGTGTCATCTTGAGTTTCCTTTGAGATTTAATGTCACATCAAAATGAAACACATTGCCGCTTCAAATTGTGAGCTTTTGGAAACAACAATATATATGTGCTATAACCGTATGCTTCTAATTATTCGGCTTTTTCTTATTAAGTTCGCAGTAATCTGCTCTTTAAATATAGGTCTCGATTATTAAAGACGGCGCTAATTACTTGTGGAAGGTGGAATATAATTTCTTTAGCGCATTACACACTGAATGTGTCAATTGTTCTTGTGCTTGAGAAAGTGTGTGCTCGGGCTGGGTTTTTTTTCAGGTGTTAAGTATCTCATTCAATGCAAGTGAATGGTTGACTTTGTATTATTGTGCACAAGAGTGACGACAAATAAAATAACACACGTTTATTTATTTTAATCATTTCATAACAGAAATACTCTTTTTATAACTAAACAATCACTACTGTGAGGGATGCAACTTGTTTTTAAATAATTAACCGGTTAAATAATTTTTGACATCCATTAATTGAGTCGCGTTTTGAGAAAACTGGGCATATTGCATGTGCGGAAAGTGTCGTCCCAGATTAGCCTGTGCGGACTGCACAAGCTAATCTGGTATGACACTTTAAGCACATGCAATATGCCCAGTTTTCTCAGAACGCAACTCAATTAATCCGTTAACTGAAAGACTGAAAAAAACTAGCTATTCGATGTACTGCTTTTAAGTCGGGTGGTTGGAGTGCATAGGTAACAGGAAGCCCATTTCCTTTTTTACATCTGGCATTTTTACCGCACACCCGTAAAGATACTAGCCCGTTTAATTTATGAAACAATAAAGTATTTAAAAAAATATATAAATAAAACATTTAACGTATCTAGCGGGTATCGGTTAATTAAAACTACGTCATTCCGTATGAAGATTTGATGTTACGGCAATGCACGAACGATATCATAAAACAATAAATTACATTTGAAACCAAACAGAGGTAAAAAATATTTTAAAAAATATATATGTATATAAATATATGTGTGTTAAAATGTTAGATATGTGTCACTCATACTCACTAGTAACGAGTTTTCAATATACATGAGTACACAGTTCCATTTGCATCATATGAAGTTGTGTTTTTTCAGTTGTATGTTAATATTCCTCAATAGCGTCATTCTTTGTACAAAACCCATCAAATTAAAATTAATGTAAATACTGTCATGTCCTTTGCTTTTAATATGGCTTTGTAGTATGTTTATTTTCAAAGCACTCCTTACACTTTCTAACACTCATTTATTTATCACACCAGCGTCCTCATGCCATTGATAATTATATTTTTATAATTAGATGTATTACTATTGTAATTTATTGAAGCTTTTCTGCAAAAAAAATATTACGGCTTATGCATAGAGCTCTTTATTGTGTCAAATTTTCGGCCTTTCAGTCTTCAGATAATCTTTAATTTGATGCTTATGCCGCGTTTTTAAAGTTGCAAATAAATGTATTAATAACCCTTCTCGAAATAAAATACGCTTTTTAACAAAATACACTTTAAGAAGTGCATTTATTCTGCGCTTTCTCCAAAAAAGTGTATTTTTTCTGCGTCTTTCGTTTTAAAAGTACACTTAAGTGCATTAAAGTGTATTTTTTGAAATTAGAGCGCGTTTTTTCATAATCTTTTGAATTGCCAAGTGTATTTTTTCTGTACTTTTATATGATTGAGTGCGTCTTTTCAATGGAAGTGTATTTTTAACTATATCTTTTCCAAGACAGTGTGTCTTTTCAATTTAAGCGTATTTAAGTGTATTAATAAGTGTATCTTTTCTGGGTCTGAACATATTTTATACTTTTCATACATTATATATTAGTAGTAAAAATTTTGTAGTATTTACAAAAACAACACAAATACAAGTGTTATGTATGACATTATCAAATGTTTATTGATTATTTGAAAACATCAAGAAAATAATACTATTCATAATAAATTTTTTAACAACAATGCTTAACAGCTTTAAAAAGCACAAGTTCAACTAAATCAGGCTGTGGGTCACTTATTAAAAATATTGAACGTGTCAAAAATATTATGTGGGCTTCTGGCAAGCCCACATAATATTTTTGACACTTTCAATATTTTTAATATTTAAATTATATTTTCTCAAATTTCTTATACTGATATTTAACCCAAATAAAATTAATATCTACCACATTGTCTACTAAACACATTTTTTAAAGGCAATTAAAATAATATTTATAATAGAATTATAATTTTCTAACACCTTTCAGTATGTCAAATTGAAATATTCACAAATAAATATAATATGCTAAGGGTTATGTGCATGTATTGTAATTTGTGATTTCATAAACAATAAACAGATTGTCATTTCTCAGTAATGATATTCAATTTAAGGTCACAAAGAGAAGAATTGTTATCAGTGATGTGTATTATTCCATAAATATTTTGGTGTTGAAATTTGCCTTTATCAGTAGATATATCTCAAGCTGACACAACAGATAAAAGATCAGCTCTCCCCCAATTAAATCAAATATGCATCATAAACACTAATCTCTTATCAGTGATGCAGCAATGCCTAACAAAGGGGTGCATATCATCTGCATACTTTTGATTGGTTGATAGTTTTTGTTTTGAAAACAAGCCACTTTTGATTGGTTTAGGGCACAGGAAGTAAATTTGTTTAAACAAGCAGGTGTCAGCAACTGATAATGAGCTACATTTTTAGACATGATTTAGCAAATTAAGATTTTAAATTGTACTTGTAGTGTCAAATGTCTTGAAATACTGTCAGCATGAAGTATTGTGTGATGAAAACAAAGTGTATTTACTACAATGTAGTAAATCAAAGGAGGTCCAAAGTGGCTGGATACTGAAGAACAGTTGTAACAGGTTTGTATTTTTATTTCTGCATCCCTTTTTTAATTAAGTTCATTGAATTAATTATGATCATTATCATGTTTATGTATTGTCTCTGGTATAAGGATAAGTAAATGCATTGTAATTTTAAGGAAAACTAACACCAATTGAAACAAAAATAGATAAATATACAAATTAAAAAGTGTTAATGTTGTGTACAGTGAATTATTATGGCTGTGTTTTATGGTTATTGTCATCTTAAACTTTATTTATAGCTAAGTCTGGTCATTACTGAATGGACTTCTTTCCCTCATATTTCAATGAGAACTTTTATATTTTGATTTTAAAGGTAAAACTCTTGCCCCAAGGAAAGAATGTGCATTATCACCTGCTAAAAAAGGAAGAAACAGGGGGATACTTACTGATGTATGGACTTTAACACCAGGTTTTTACCCTTCAAGAGTTGGCCAACTAGAGTGAAGCAGGAGAGTGGGCTGTGCTTGACTAAGAAAAGCTGGATTTGTTGAGAGGTAAAACTATACAGGTTATTGCATTTAAAATGCATCACACTTCCAGCCAGTCCAGACAGCCAAATGAGACCACGCATCTTAGTTCATTTTCAAACTGTATTGTCTACAAAACGCTATTTCTTTGATGATAAGAGTTTAGTCACATGTGATCACAGGATTAAAAAATTGCAAAAATAAACAAACAAAAACAACAAGCAAACAAACTTGCATTGATTTAAATTTCTAATTATAATCGCAACAAGATTACCATTACAGCAATATTTCATAGTTAAGTGAAACAAAAAAACCTTACAATTTAACAAGTATGAAGAATGCCTCGCCCTTTTGATAGTGTGTGATATCATGTTTATCTTTTGCAGATCAATACGCATTCAAGATCCTTAAGAAGAGAAGGACACAAGCAACATCAGTGGTAGATGTCACTCCAGCCCCTGCTTTTCCGGTCTCGCCTGCTGCTTTCCAGGTCCCTCCAGCTGCCAAGATCAGGTCTAGGCACTGGCTGCCATCCAGGTCCCCCTGGCGGTTGCGGTCGTGTTCTCAAATGGCTGCTGTACTGGACTACTGGTCCCACCACCATATTCGGTCAAGGTCTCTCCAAATGCTGAAGTCCAGGTTCCTCCGGCCACTGCGGTTCAGGTACCCCCAACAGCTGTGACCTAGTTCTCTGCAGCAGCTGCGATCTAAATATATTGACCCACTGCGGAACACTGCGGTTAATCGTTTTTTCCATACAATCTTCCACAAATGCCTCATTTTATAATGAAGTGTACAATTCTTATGTTCATATTTGTTTGTGTTATAAAGATGATTTTCCTGCACATTGTGTTTTTTTCCCTTAAAACTGCATGGGGTTATTACTTTTTTTACTGAAACATATCAGCACAAAATTGTAAAAGACTTTAACATACTTTAATACAAAAAAGTGTTTAAACCCACAGGAAACCACCTTGCCAAAAACCCACAAAAACTTACTGAGCAGGTTATTGTTTGCCAAAACCTAGCGAGTGTGCGTTTCATTGTCCATATGCTTATAAATTTAATAATTAGAATGAATTATCTTAAATGTATTTTTTTTAGATATATAAACTCAAGAAACTTACATAATTTTTGCGCCACATTACAAGTTTATTTGAATTTGTGTCACTCCTAAGATTTTCCCACGGCCTCCAAATGTCTCTCTTACCCTCTGAAAGTGTTTGTGTTTAGAAATTATTTATAACGTTATTTTTAATAAATAAATCTATTTCAGACTATAAAATACTGTTCTAGCTGTTGATATGTCCCCTTTATAGTTAAAACTGAGATAACTTGTGAGTAAATAGTTGTAAATGGTTGTATATATTTCCAAGTTTGGAAAGTTATGTAGATCTCAAATGTGCTTTCATGTCCATAGTGCTTATATATTTAATAATAAGAACCAATTATCTTTGATGTCATTTTAGGTTTTTTCATATAAACTCGAAAAACTTACATAATTTGTGCGCCACATTACAAGTTTGGCAAGAAAAAATCTTTAACAATATTAAAAACCATGTGAGGATTGAGAAAGATTTTAAAAAAACTATTTTGCTATTTGACAATTTGGTAAGCCTACATGTATGTCTTTGTCTTTCAACATATTTTATTTGCCATTGTTATTTATTGTGATATTGTTTGAAAAAATTGTATATTGACATGTTTTTTTTCAATGCATTCTTTGTATGGAACAATGTAAACCAAAAAGTATAGGGACAGGGGGAAGCAGTTGCAGAGGAAAGCGGAAAAGCTTTTAAGCACCCATAGAATGGCCTTAACTACTTGTTTATTTTAAAATGATTTATGTGAATAAATGTGTTTATTTCAAAGTTTATTTGCTGTTGTTCTCTCAGATCATATTTAAACCGGCCACTTTTCATATCCAAATGAATGTTTTTTTAATAGACATTTTCAAAGATACACTTAAGTGCACTTTATACACTAAAAATACACTTGAGCGTTTTTTTTTCTTCAAAAAATACACTAGAGCGTATTTAAAAAAAAATACACTTGAGCGTATTTTTTTCCCCAAATTTTGCAAAAAATACACTAGAGCGTATTTTTTTCAAAAAATACACAAGAGCGTATTTAAGTGTATTTTTTCAAGTAAATTAAAACGCTTAAAATACGCTTCAAGTGTACTTTTTGGGGAACAAAAAAAAACGGTAAGCGAATTAATACACTTAAATACACTTAAGCGTATTAATTCACTTAAAAACACTAAAGTACACTTTAAAATACACACAAAAGTGCATTTATACACTCAAAAAGTGTATTATTTGAACAGAAAAATGCACTTGTTTAGTTAAATGCGCTTTAAAGCGCATGTTATTGGCACCATATTTTTTTCAGCAAAAAATACGGTGCCAATAACATGCGCTTTAATGCGCATTAAAAGCGCATTTAATGCGCATTAAATGCGCATTTAGTGCACTTTTTCGAGAAGGGAAATTCGTTTGGCGCTTAATAATATATTTTTGAAATATTATTTAGGTGTTTTTTTATCGGAGTTTTTTTTGTGTGGATTAATTGACTAAACATTTGGTGTCGTTATCCATATGTTATGCGTTACTTCAAAGACCTATAAAATACAATTTTTAGTATTTTTAGCTTTATAGCTGTTAAATGATTCAAAGATGAAAATATAGATATATCACATAGATCGCATTCTCTTCATCTTCCGAATAATCACATAAAAGGTCGTCAAGATCAATATCACTCTCTCATGATAAAAAGCTCGTTTTTTAACGTGACAAAATTCCATCTAAAAAAATTAATATAAATCCAAACCACAATTTTTTATCTCTGATATCAGTTAGAACAAGAAAAATAATGGAAGGCGTATCAATAATATCATACTTAATATAATATGTAATGATTTTGGAATGTAGATTTTTACCAAATGAGATCAATTACAAACAATTAGCGGTAATTAATTGCGCGAGAATCTTTTATTAGTATTAATTAAAATATAATCTGCTTGATGTTGCGGCTATTAAAATCAACACAACAATACATGCGTGAATTGTTTGTTAAACGTTAAAAGTAACGAGTCTAATCAAAGACATAGTATGAGCGACTGAACCAGCAAATTTTCGCCGATGATTACCACTTGATTACAGATAAACAAAAACAAATACACGAAAGCATTTTATACATTTTATTTGTAAAAATTAATCTCAACTTCAAACAATCATTTAAACAACAAAAATGTGATAATCGCCTCACATTCATTCATTAAGTAATTTATTTATCCGACAACGGTGAAGCGGGTATTCTCTACGTCTTTGGCTTTTGGAATCGCAGACTCGCACAAGTTAGCAGCAGTGTAATGGCGGACAGTCACGTGACTGACAATATGGCGGAGGTCAATTTATCGATTATGGAACGGTCTATAAAGCAGTATATCATTATGCATATCAAAGTGTTGAATGGCACGAGCGGACCGAGGCAGGTTATAAGACAGTATATCATTATGCATATCAAAGTCTTGAATGGTGCATGTGGACTGTGGCTAGCTCACATCCCATCAATATGTCATAATGACCAGAATGTTAATGTTATGCTTGCATTGAGCATTATTGACTGCATCAAAATAACGTAAACATTTATTTTACAACTTGCTTACAATTTAACACAAAAAGTATCACCTTCACGTTTAACGATAGTATAATAGTATTTCATAGCGTCACATTGATAACGTGGATGATATGCACATTTAATAGCCCTTGTCAAATAAAAACGCACTTTTTACCAAAACACATGTTATGCACCACATAAATGACATAATTTATTGATTACTTTTCTTTTAAAATAAATAAAACTATTTTTAATTAATAATAATACACAAAGTTTTTATAAAGATAATGATATTAAAAAATATAATAAAAGGAAAATATATTTTGGTTGATTCAAATTGTTGTATGATGTTACATAATTGAATGTCATTTTTATCAGATTTTGAAACAGTAACCTTTGTATTTAAAGTTGAATGAAACTTTATTGTTTAATATTTAAACTGTCATCTTAGGTCAGTTAAAGAAACTGATAATGTTAATTGGCATTTTTATTATATAAGTATCTTATCTTCAAAGGCACATTAAAGAAGCCATTCATCCTCTGTTGTCAAAAAAAATCCCTTTGGCAAACATGTCTATTGTGACAAAAGTGTTTGTTCACCAAATAGATTTTTATCTAATATGTTTCCTGTATCTGTTGTTTTGACAACTGTTTGTAAATTTGGTATAAAAGTGAAGAACATAAAATATGAAAAATATATATATATATATATATATATATATATATATATATATATATATATATAGGAGATAAGAGATAGACTTTAGCATTACTGTGTGACAATTGACTTTGTGATTTTCTGTGTGATACAACTTAATTCTATTAAACATTATAGGAAAATATTTATGACAAACAAACATTAATTTAACTCAACATTTTGAACTGTGTGTCATTATTGTGAACTCAAAGGATATTTGTTATTATTGCTGTTAAACTTTATACTTCGTGACAATTAAACACCAAAACTAATAAACACTTAGTGAGTTGCTTTTGCATGTCTTTCCCAACAACGTGGAACTGCGTCTCAAAACACACCAAATCTCCGGCAGCGGCATAATACACACATTTAGCACACTTAAAAGTGCGTTTATTGTGTGTTTTTTGTTAATATGTGCGTTTTCAGTGTACAAAAGTGCATGTAAGTGCGCTTTTTGTGCGTTTTTACTTTTCAAGTGCCTTATTTTAGTGAAAAAGTGCATTTTTTGTGTGTTTTCTTCATCTGTAAGTGCGCTTTTGAGTGTAGATGTGAGCAAAATGTGTGTTTTTTATCCTAGAAGTGCGTCTTTTATTTAGGAAGTGCGTTTTTTGTGTGTTTTTTTCATCTGTAAGTGCACTTTTGAGTGTAGATGTGAGCAAAATGTGTGTTTTTTATCTAAGAAGTGCGTCTTTTATTTAGGAAGTGCGTCTTTTATCTAAGAAGTGTGTTTTAAGGTTTACAGATGTGGGTTTTTTTCTCACAAAAGTGCGTTTTTCTATTTTGATGTGCGTCTTTTTTAAGCATAAATTAGTCTTTTATTTCATAAGTGCGTTTTTATCATATGATCTGTTTTAAACGGATGTATCTAAAAAGACACATGTTTAACACACTTCTTAAAAAGTGCGTCTTTAACAACCGTTTAGCAAATGTTGTACAGAAATTGAACAAGAAACAAAATTGTTGCAGGCTCTAACAATTTATTTACATCAAATGAATAAACATAGACATATATCTCAGTAACCTGTAATAATATAAGGGGCAGTTGAATAATTACTGGTTGTCCATATTAACCTGTTTAATGTTTACATACTTTATCATACAATTTCAATGCATACCTTATTGCTTACGTTTTAATCTCAAACATTTCTAAAAATTTCCACCTAAATCAGACTGTGTGTAACTAATTAAAAATATTGAAAGTGTCAAAAGTATTATGTGGGCTTGATAGTATCAATTATATTTCCTCAACATAAATAAGTATTTGAACTTTCTTATACTGATATTTATACCCTAATACAATTTATGTCTACCACATTGACCATAAACATAAGTTTTAAAAGGCAATTAAAATAATATTTATACTATTAATATTATTTGCTAAAACCATTCAGCATGTTATATTTAAATATTTACAATTAAATATAATGTGTTAAGGGTGCTGTGTATTATTCAATAAATATTTTGGTGTTGAAATGACTGCCTTATCAGTATTTCTCAAATTATGCAATTTTTGGCTTAGACACAGCATGGAATCAGATAAGAGAATAGCCAGTCCCTATCAGTCCTCCATCTAAGCCTATATAACTAAGGGGTGTTGATATACTTTTGATTTGTTCAGGCACCATCTATTTGAGAACCACAGATAGGAAGTTATTTTTTGAAAACAAGCAGCATCAGCAACTGACTTTAAGCTAGAATTAAGACTTATTATTCTAGTGTAAAATGTCTTGAAATACTTTCAGCATGAAGTATTGTGTGATGAAAAAAATGTGTATTTACTACAATGTGTAAATCAACAATAAGTTTGTTGCAAAGGAGATTAAAAGTGGGTGCCTGTACGAAATGTTCCGCCCGGAATCGGCACGGAATCGCAAACTAAATTCCGGGCGTAAAAAATATTTCCGGGCGTATTTTTCTATATATGATTTTAAGAAGAGGGGCGGATTCCGGGCGGATTCCGGGCGTAATCCGGGCGGAAAACAGGGGCGAAATATGTAAATGAGGTGGGACGGAATTTTAAATTATGGGCGGAAAGCAGTTTATGGGCGGAATTCAGATTACAGGCGGACTGTTAAAATTACGGGCGTAACTTAGATAACGAGCGTAATTTAGATACCGGGCGGAAATCGGATTACATGCATATTGTAAATATACCCATATACCCATATAAGGACAGGCCATTTGAAAAAACAAAAGGCGATCGCAAAAGCTCACCATGAGCACTTTGTGCTCAGGTTAGCTAACAACTAGTCAAAAATATGACAAGATACATTTAACATAGTATCTTTATTTTAATTTTAAGATAATACATTTTAAAAACATGGATCACCATTTTATACTTCTGCAAATGCGGAACAAATGCTGAAAATCCCCGCATTTTTCCGCAGTCACAAAAAATGTGGAACTTATGTGGAAAATGTACGCATTTTCGTTCCGCATTTTGATGATACTTTTAAGATACAATGTAGCTTTTAAAGACAAACAACAAAAATATTCAATATATATACATAAAAAATAATTTGATAGACATGCACTTTTTAAAAAACAAACTGTTCTTATACAAGCCAAAAATAAAAAAGTTCACTCTTTCACATTGAATGCGTTTTTTAAACTGCTTTCTTGAGTAGGAATTCCTCTCTATCACAGTATTGTTCAGGTCCACGATTCTCCCCCATTCTATGTCATAATCTGAAATGCAATTTTATATTTAGTACAACTACAGTTCACCTATTGAAAATACTGTTAACAGCTTATGTAGAATTAATTGCTTTTTCAAACTTTTTATCTAATCCAGGGCCCCAGCTAGGATTTGAAAAAGACAGGGTCCAAACTTGGCAACTAAGTACAAGTTTTAACGTGCTTGGATATTTATCCCTGTGGAATATTTCAAATAACATGTGCTATATATGCGCATATTATTTAATATTACATGCATTTTCATTTAAAAATTATTTTTTTTAATTAATAAAACTAGTTTCACTGTTAAAATAAAATTAGTTTATTGAAAATTCATTGAATATTCTGTAAAATAATGTGATCAGAACCAATTAAAACATGTTGGGGGTCAAAGGGGGCAGGTTTGGATCTTAGTGCGGCAAGGTACTGAGACACCCTGTGATTGACAGGCCTAGCCCTAAGAGGATCACTAATTGTATAATTCGAATTAATCTTTATTTTGAACTTAACTATTTCAAACTAATAATACAATAACTTGTGTAGTAAAATTGTGATTTACCTATCAACAAATCCAGCTTTCCTTTGTCAAGGACCGCTTTGTGCTCATCATCCGGGCGCGCACACAGAGCAAATATAAAAAAGTTCATTTTTTCACAACATGTTTTTTTCAATAGTCTGTGCGTTCTTGCAAACAAATTCTTCAATTTGTGATGTGGCTTTTGAGGTCCGAGATGGGAAAATTTGTTATGCCACCAGCAACCATTCTCCCTAATGCTATGACATAATCTAAAAAAAATGTTAATTTAAGTACTTACTATATATTTTAAAGAAATTTGTGTATTTCATTTTAGTTTCAAACTGTGTTGTTTTTCCTTCAGATGCCCGTCTACTTTTCATCATCCTTTTACATTTCCCACTGGGACAGTGACACAAATACAATTACAATTATATCAGTTAATAATCTAAATAATAGAGGAATGAAGGAGTAAAAATACAAACCTTTTATGCTGTTCTGCAGTATTCCAAAAACACAGGAATTTGGTGAGACCAAATCACAGTTAAACCTGAGCCAATTTGAACCTCTTTTTCAACAAACTTATTTTTCATTTCCACATTATGTGTATTAAATACAAATTGTTTTTGACACAGTACTCCCTGCAAGACATTTTTTCACTACAGTTTAGTCCTCATTTTGCTTAAGCATTATACTGACAATTTAGTTCAGAGTCAGTAATTTGCTTAAGCGCTCGTTTTCAAACAGCAACTTCTACCACTCACTTCCTGTACCACTGAACCAATCCACTGAAGCCTGATAAGCCCAGATGGTTTATAAACATGTACAGATGTGACTCAGCATTTGGTGAATATTGAATGGGCAGCACAATACTTGAGATCAACTCAGCTCTTTGTCAGTGTTTATCTGAGTGTACATGTTTATGCTCTTTTCAGACTGGGGAAATCTTAACTACTATAAAAAAAAAATTATAGAGTAACATGGAGAGAAACTGCATTCATATTGATGATATAAACAAATAATATTAAACTAGACTGTTGTGTATTTAATGTTAAAGGAAACCTTAAAATGATGAAAACATTACCAAGTCTTGTTCTTTATTAAACTTTACAGTCATTATTGTAATTATGAAATAATTATTAAAAAGGAGCAACATTTTCAAAAAAGAAGAAGAATTAAAGGTCTGTGAATTAAAAAATAATTGCAAATAGATTTTTAATGCACCAGGTCATCCCTCAGACTTAAAATTATAAGTGGAAACTGTAAAAGTCAGCAATAGATAAAATATATTTAATTAAAATGTGTTATTGTTATCTCCTTTTTTTTTACCAGCAATATTGCCAATAATAGTGAAAAATCTAAGAGTATAATTCATGATCACAAGTTCACAAGTCTGTCTCCTTTTCAGCTTCTCACAAATTAAGTATAAAAATACTACAAAATAAGTTTTAGAATCTGAACATGAAAATCATAAATTAGATCAAAGCTTTATGCTGAATTAATTATACTGTGACTGAAATAGTTGTGTCTATAATGAATGTTCATTGATTGTACAAATGTATAAATAAAATTAAATATTTTTATTTAAAAACGTTTATTTAAAGTTTTTAGTTACTGGTAATATTTTGTTCAGTACTTTGGTTTAAATTAAATTTATTAAGTTATTGTTCAGCTTCATAGAAATTTGCTAAGTCCAATATTACTCTCTGTAAAAACTACTAAGTTCAAAATTCCGTCATGTGGCTTCACAAATATTTTATAAGTATGAAATTCTGCCCCACGAAAGAAACAAAGTGCAAAATTCCGTCCACAAATCTCCATCAAACAAATACTAAGTATAAAAATACGCCCGGATTTGTTTTACGCCCGGAAAAAACAGTTGAATTACGCCCAGAAATAATTTTAGTTCCGGGCGTAAAACTCATTCCGCCAGTTGTACGGGCGTAATTCCAACATTACGTGCCAATTCCGCCCTGATTACGTCCGGAATCCGCCCCATTATTTCGTACGGGTGGTTAAAGACATATAAAGTGATATGGTCTAGTTCAACAACTGCCTGTATTTTTGAAATACTGAAGAATAGTCTGTTGTAACAGGTTCGTATTTTCAATTCTGCATCCCTTTAATTATTTAGTTTATTGCATTAATTATGATCATTATCATATTTATGTATTTCACTGGGAAATGTAAATGGATGAGTAAATGTAATGCAATTTTAAAGAAAAACAACACCATTTGAATTATTATGGCTGTATTTTATGGTTATTGTCATCTTAAAGTTATTTATACATATTTTTGGTCATTAATGAACAGATTTTCCCCCCATATTAAATGAGAACTTTTAAATTTAAAGGTTAAACCCCATGGTGACCGTGAAATTTACATTAATCAGAAGATCCTTTGAAAAGAATGTGCATCATCGCATCGCCTGCCAAAAAAGGGAGCAAAAGAGAGACTACCTGATGTATTGACTTGAATACCAGGTTTTACCCTGCACAAGCTGGCCGACATGAGGTGCAGAACAGGAGAGGGAAAACCGCGCCCTCTCCTTGACCAAGAAAAGCTGGATTTGTTTAGAGGTAAAACTATACAGGGTACTGGTTATTGCATTTTAAAGGTGTCACACTTCTGACCAGTCCACACAGCAAAATGAGACCACGTATCTTGGTACATTTTCGAACAGTATTTTCTATCAAACGTATTTATTTATGAAAAGCGTTAAGTCACATGTGATCGGGGGATTAAAATTGCAAAATAAACAACCAAAAACAACAAGCAAACAAACTAGCTTTGATTTAAGTTTCTAATTTTTATAGCAACAAGATTACCATAACAGCAACATTCAACACTTACATTATAAAATATCTTTCAGGACCTGATCAAATGGGATCATGCACGAGACGCATCGCGCAAAGGCCATGACAGTATAATAGTCGCAAAGAAGTTTGACCGGCTGGTGGCAGACTTGGAGAGAAAGATGAGAGCTGCACTCCGCCGCCTCAAAGAAATGCTGACAGGCCTTGATTGATATGCATCTTTCTTATGTATATAGCTGTTCGTGTGTATATACTGTACATATGTTATTATAGTATGCTATTATTTTTTGTTTATTTATAATCAAATTATGTTTATATTTATTTCATCAAATTGCCATTGATATTTAATTACTCATGTATGTTAAAAAATGTTGGTGTACATTAAAGTATAAAATTGAATTATCTTGTAATTATTAAAATACACAAATATATATGTTTATATAATTATTGGCTTTTATTGCATATCTGAATTAAAAAAAACTTTTAGCAGCATATAATTGAATCAACTGTTAAGGCAAAAGATGCCCCTTTAACGCACATGTGTGCTTTTTGTGAGTGAGTTTTTTGCTGCAATTCATGTGCGTAAATGGGGCGTTTTGTGTGGGTTATAACTGCTCTTAACATGCGTTAAATGTGTGCTTTTTGTGAGTTTAATGTGCGCTTTTTTATTTGAAAAGCGCACATTTAACGCACATAAAAGCACACATTTAACACACATGTGCGCTTTTATGTGGGTTATAACTGCGCTTTTTGTGAGTTAAATGTGCGCTTTTTAAATAAAAAAGCGCACATTTAACTCACAAAAAGCGCACATTTAACGCACTTAAAAGCGCACATTTTACACACATAAATGGCAGTCAAAAACGCACTTATAAAAAGCGCACGTTTAACGCACATTTAACGCACATAAAAGCGCACATTTAACACACATGTGCGCTTTTATGTGGGTTATAACTGCACTTTTTGTGAGTTAAATGTGCGCTTTTTAAATAAAAAAAAGCGCACATTTAACTCACAAAAATGGCACATTTAACGCACTTAAAAGCGCACATTTTACACACATAAATGGTAGTCAAAAACGCTCTTATATAAAAAGCGCATGTTTAACGCACATTTAACGCACATAAAAGCGCACATTGAACACATTTATATAAAGCGCACGTTTAACGCACATAAAGCGCACATTTATCCACAAAAAGCGCACATTTTCTTTTTTGTTTTTGTTAAGAACTCACTCGGTAAGAAAAAGCGCACAAAAAACGCAGTGCCAATACCGCCACGTTTAACACACGCTAAACGTACTTAAAACGTACATTTCACACACTTTTTTGAGAAGGGAAAGCACGAAGTTGCATTATCCGAATAAAGTGAAAGATGTATGGGGCATATTCATGTTTTTGCATGATCATAGCACTAAGTACTGTACATCTCCTTACAAGTTCTTGCATTATTTTTTTATCTGACTAACACGATTGTGAACTACATGTACTTCAAATCTCATACACCAATGTTTTACCAAATACTTCACATTTCATAAACATAGTCATGATACATATTATTTCCCACACAGTTAAACACAGTCATTTTAGTAACTTATTGACATTAAATATACATAAAATTATAATTATACATTTACGGAAACTAATCAGTCCTGATACTTACTGTCATGATCCTGTCAATATCTAACATTAAGATATTCGTGTAAATGACTCTCCGAAGATAAAGTGTTCCTGTAAATAATACATTAATTACTTAAATATAAGTATGCACTATATTACAACTAGTGCTTTACGTTTGTTTTTGTTTTAGATAAATATTATTTTATAATATGTAATTCAGTGAAATATACTTTTCTGCTGAGCACTAGTATAAGCATTTTGTTGTACGTTATTTGAACCGTGATACCGTATTTGATAAGGGGCTTATCGATTCAGATAACTGAATAGCAATTAGACCATAATTCACAAACATATGTTCAAATAATCATTATTGGCAAATACTGAAATCAGTTGTTCATTAAGGTAGTACAACTGTAATGGACAATATTCCAAAACCCACTTAAAGTATTGTTTTCATAATCTTGATATCATATGTGGTATTATTACAAATTTGCAGGGTGGCTTTACATGCAAAAATGTGTGTGGTGTTTTTTTCTGTATGATATCACATAATTTGAATTTTCTTCTAAATTAAATTACCCCTGAGGATAAATAAATGCAATTTAGTCATATGTTTTAGCATTGTTGTTAACAATGTTTGTACATTTAGTACAGAATATGATTGTAGAATGTAGATGATAAAATTATATAATACAAGACAGTTCTTCCTATTTTGGAAACAGGAGTCTGGCATAATTGGGAAGTTTTTATCGACAAAATTGTTAATTTTGGGATTTTTTGCATCGGAGAGACAGCCTGTCTTGGGAATGTTATATAGTGTTATTTTATTATGATAAAAATAATTCAGTTTTGACCAATTAACTTCCCTTTACTTTTTGCTTTACCTGTGTCTACATGTACTATAATTTAAAAGCCATGCAAAACTGGAAAGTATTAAATTGAAACTTGTCCATTTTTAAAATCACACAGGTAATAAGTAAATGACTAATTACATGGTCATCAACAGTAAATAAAACACTTAACTAATCAAACAAGTCACAACTCAAAGCCTTATTGATCTCTGCCGTCCTTTCGTCTGTCCGTCTGTCTGTTCGTCCCTTTTATGTTATTTTACATTCATTTCTTTATTTCCGCACCGATTTACTTCAAACTGATACTGAACCTCTCTTACGACAATACGGTCAATCTCAGCTATGCATATCCCCATTACCAACCCTGGGGCGCCCCGCCCACATAGACCACTACAACCCAAAATTGCCTTTTACTATAATTTCTTCATTTCTACATCGATTCACTTCAAATTGATACTGAAATTCTCTTATGACAATACGGTCAATCTCAACTATGCATGACAATACGGTCAATCTCAACTATGCATGGCCCCATTACCAACCCTGAGGTGCCCCACCCACATAGGCCACACCCACCCAAAATTGCCTTTCACTCTAACTTCTTCATTTCTACACCGACTCACTTCTTATTGATACTGAACTTCTCTTATGACAATACAGTCAATCTCAACTATGCATGGTCCAATAACCAACCCTGGGGCGCCCCGCCCACATAGGCCACATCCACACAAAATTGCCTTTTACTTAACTTCTTCATTTCTACACCGATTCACTTCTAAATAATACTGAACTTCTCTTATGACAATACGGTCAATCTCAATCATGCATGGTCCCATTATCAACCCTGGGGCGCTTCTGGGCCAAAGCGTCGGCCTCTGCTGCGCCATTTTTATCCCCAGCCAGAGGCGGAGGGATATTGTTTGAGCGTTGTCCGGCTGTCCGTCCGTCCATCCGGCACTTTTGTGTCCGGAGCCATATCTTGGAAGTGCTTTGGCGGATTTCATTGAAACTTGGTATGAGTATATATATGCATAAGAGGATGATGAATGCCAAATTGCATTGTATAACATCTGTTAAAAACAGAGTTATGGCCCTTTGTATCTTGAAAAAATGCTTTTTACTAAAGGCACTTTTGTGTCCGGAGCCATATCTTGGAAGTGCTTTGGCGGATTTCATTGAAACTTGGTATGAGTATATATATGCATACGAGGATGATGCACGCCAAATGGCATTGTACACCATCAGTTAAAAACAGAGTTATGACCCTTTGTATCTTGAAAAAATGCTTTTTACTATAGGAACTTTTGTGTCCGGAGCCATATCTTGGAAGTGCTTTGGCGGATTTCATTGAAACTTGGTATGAGTATATATATGCATAAGAGGATGATGCACGCCAAATTGCATTGTATACCATCTGTTAAAAACAGAGTTCTACCTTTGTATCTTGAAAAAATGTTTTTTACTATATGCACTTTTGTGTCCGGAGCCATATCTTGGAAGTGCTTTGGCGGATTTCATTGAAACTTGGTATGAGTATATATCCCCCACTTCCTCCGTCCGTCGATCTGTCAGCATGTTCATCCGTCCGATTTGCACCCATCCTCAAACAAAGCATATGTTGCGGGGGATATCAATTCTACGAATTTGCTTGTTAAATTTCGGTCCAAACATAAAACCTTGGTTTCAGATTTTATATAAAGACTCGAAATCAGCTGTTTCTCAATGTGGTTACTTATCCGACTTTTTTCCTATTGAAAGGGGCTGCAGACAAGGAGATCTTCTCTCATGTTATATTTTCATCCTCTGCGCTGAAATTTTGTCGCTTGCATTGAGAGATAACAAGAATATAAAAGGTGTAACAATTCATGGAACTGAACATAAATTGTCCCAGTTTGCAGACGATACTACAATTTTATTAGACAATACTGAACAGTCCTTTAATGAAACTCTCACTGTTATTCGGGAGTTTTCATTTATATCATGTCTTAATGTTAACTTTGACACAACAAACGTTGTATGGATTGGCAAGAACAAATATAGTTGTCATACCATAAAAACTAAATGGAAATTCAATTGGATGCAACACAGCTTTAAAATGCTGGGAATAAATTTCCATGTTGATCTTTCAAAAAAGATGAAATTAAACTATGATGAAAAAATTGTCAAAATGGAAAGTATTCAGAAAAACTGGAAAAGAAGATTTTTAACACCAATTGGAAAGATAGTAATTGTGAAAACACTTAATGTGTCCTTATATTCAATCACTTGTTCATATCATTGCCAAACCCACCCCATACCATTCTTAACTCTATAAAGTCCTTTATTCTGAGTTTTATTTGGGATGGGCATAGTAAAATAAAGTTCTCAACAATAGTGAAAGATTATAGTGAAGGAGGTTTAAAAATGATCGATCTGGATGCATTTATTCCAGCATTAAAACTAACATGGTTATAAAAAATTCAATGCTTTAGAGGAAATCGGATAGAAATCGCAAAACTTTATTTCGATACATATAAACTCTTAAATTGCGGTTATCATTATGCTTTAAATATAGCTAACAGAATTTCTAACCCCTTTTGGGTAGATGTTTTAAACAGCTTCTCACTTTATTGTGGTAAATTAGAAGAAAACACAAATAAATTTTTGTATTATCCACTTTTTTACAATCCAAATATATTGATAGGAAATAAAAGTTTTTTCTTTAAGTCATGCTTCTTAGCTGGAATTCATTGTATAGGTGATATATTAAAAAATGGAACCTTTATCTCTTGTGATGACCGTAATAAAATGTACAATTTGAACATAAACTTCATTCATTATACAGGGGTTACAAGAGCGTATATCTAATCCTTCCAGACAAATTATCAAACCCTTTCTACCACCATTGTTTCAACTTGTACTGAAAAAAGAATCTGGTGCAAAACAACTATATACTAATCTAAATAAAAATAATGAACAACCATCTGTTAAACAAAAATGGTGTACAAAACTAAATACCATAATTAATGAAAAAGAAAGGAACTGCTTATTTGAACTACCCTTTTTAATAACCAATGATGTAAAGGTTCAGTGGTTCCAATATAGGCTAATTCACAGGATACTTGGAACAAATAGTCTTTTGAGTAAAATGAAAATTACAGATGATCCATTATGTTCTTTTTGCAAAGAAAGTGAGAAACATTTAGAACATTTATTCTGGTGGTGCCACATATCTAAAGCAATTATTGATGAAATATTAATATTTTCCTTTCATTAATATGACAATCATACTACTTGGATACTTAGTTAAGTCTGCTACAGCCATAAATAATGTTATTTTGTTTGTTAAACTATACCTGCATATGTGTAAAATGAATAAATATATTCCAAGCACTATAGGAGCAAAGAAATTCATTAAGTACGAATACGATAACTTAAGAAAAATATCAATTTCAAAAAATAATTAAGAATCCTTTGACAGTGAATGGGAATTATTTAATGATATTGTCTCACGAACTTGGAAATAAACTTTGATGATTGTTGTAGTTTTTATTTTTATTTTTTTACAAATACTAAAGCGTACCGTTACCCACGTAAAATTAAATGTCTACGTTATAAAATATAGCGCATGTTATTATGTCCTTAAGCACTTCTCATCTGTTATTATAATGTACACATTCTACTCAGTCAATACTCACTTGTTTTTTCCCCTTTCTTTACATGTTTATGCCCCCCTTCGAAGAAGAGGGGGTATATTGCTTTGCTCAGGTGGTTGTCAGACGATAACTCAAGAACGCTTGGGCCTAGGATCATGAAACTTCATAGCTACATTGATCATGACTCGCAGATGACCCCTATTGATTTTGAGGTCACTAGGTCAAAGGTCAAGGTCACGGTGACCCAAAATAGTAAAATGGTTTTTGAATGATAACTCAAGAACCCATACGCCTAGGATCATGAAACTTCATTGGTAGATTGATCATGACTTGCAGATGACCCCGATTGATTTTGAGGTCACTAGGTCAAAGGTCAAGGTCACGGTGACCTGAAATAGTAAAATGGTTTCCGGATTATAACTCAAGAATGCATACGCCTAGGATCATGAAACTTCATGGGTACATTGATCATGACTCGCAGATGACCCCTATTGATTTTGAGGTCACTAGTTCAAAGGTCAAGGTCACGGTGACCCGAAATATTTAAATGGTTTTCGGATGATAACTCAAGAACGCATATACCTAGGATCATGAAACTTCACAGGTAGATTGATCATGACTTGCAGATGACCCCTATTGATTTTGAGGTCACAAGGTCAAAGGTCAAGGTCATGGTGATCCGAAATAGTAAAATGATTTTCGGATGATAACTCAAGAACGCTTTGGCCTAGGATCATGACACTTCATAGGTACATTGATCGTGACTCGAAGATGACCCCTATTGATTTTTAGGTCGCTAGGTCAAAGGTCAAGGTCACAGTGACAAAAAACGTATTCACACAATGGCTGCCACTACAACGGACAGCCCATATGGGGGGCATGCATGTTTTACAAACAGCCCTTGTTGTATATGTATTTTTCAAATTAAAGTAGTACATGCAATTGCAATCTGTACATCATACTTTACTAACTTATACGCTTTGTCATGGTGTATTCTATTACGAATAACTTATTATATGTGTTTGATGCATTACATGTATTTGTGATACCATTTTTAGCTCATCTATTTTTTGAAAAAAAATTATGAGCTATTGTCATCACCTTGGCGTCGGCGTCGGCGTCCGGTTAAGTTTTGCGTTTAGGTCCACTTTTCTCAGAAAGTATCAATGCTATTGCATTCAAACTTGGTACACTTACTTACTATCATGAGGGGACTGGGCAGGCAAAGCTAGATAACTCTGGCGTGCATTTTGACTGAATTATGTGCCCTTTTTATACTTAGAAAATTGAAAATTTTTGTTAAGTTTTGCGTTTAGGTCCACTTTTTTCAGAAAGTATCAATGCTATTGCATTCAAACTTGGTACACTTACTTACTATCATAAGGGGACTGGGCAGGCAAAGTTAGATAACTCTGGCGTGCATTTTGACAGAATTATGTGCCCTTTTTATACTTAGAAAATTGAAAATTTTGGTTAAGTTTTGTGTTAAGGTCCATTTTATTCCTTAAGTATCAAAGCTATTGCTTTCATACTTGCAACACTTACTAACTACCGTAAGGGGACTGTGCAGGCAAAGTTATGTAACTCTGACTGGCATTTGGACGGAATTATGGGCCCTTTATACTTAGAAAATTGAAAGTTTGGTTAAGTTTTGTGTTTTGGTCCACTTTACCCCTAAAGTATCATAGATATTGCTTTCATACTTGGAACACTCGCAAACTATCATAAGGGTACAGTA
Organism: Dreissena polymorpha; assembly: GCF_020536995.1. Classification (NCBI taxonomy): domain Eukaryota; kingdom Metazoa; phylum Mollusca; class Bivalvia; order Myida; family Dreissenidae; genus Dreissena; species Dreissena polymorpha. The sequence continues at coordinate 23,275,501 of NC_068363.1, forward strand.
AAAGGACAAGTTGCATAACTCTGGATGTCATTTTTACGGAATTATGGCCCTTTTTTGACTTAGTAACTTTGAATATATGGTTAAATTTTGTGTTTCGATCCACTTTACTTCTTAAGTATCAAGGCTATTGCTTTCAAACTTCAAATACTTTCATGCTATCATGAGGTTACTGTACCTGGCAAGTTGAATTTTACCTTGACCTTTGAATGACCTTGACTCTCAAGGTCAAATTATTAAATTTCTCTAAAATTGCCATAACTTCTTTATTTATGATAAGATTTGATTGATACTTTGACAAAACTACTCTTACCTGACATACCACAATAGACTCCACCCAAACCATCGCCCGTGCCCCCCCCCCCCCCCCCTATTTTTTTTTTTTTTTTTTTTTTTTTTTTTTTTTTAAGATCATCTCACAAATGACCACCACACCTTCACACTATACCCTACTATAGTAGTGGGGGACATATTGTTTTTGCCCTGTCTGTTGGTCTGTCTGTTTGCGCCAACTTTAACATTTTGCAATAACTTTTGCTATATTGAAGATAGCAACTTCATATTTGGCATGCATGTGAATCTCATGAAGCTGCACATTTTGAGTGGTGAAAGGTCAAGGTCAGATGTCAAATATATATGGCCAAAATCGCTCATTTTATGAATACTTTTGCAATATTGAATATAGCAACTTGATATTTGGCATGCATGTGCATCTCATGGAGCTTCACATTTTGAGTGGTGAAAGGTCAAGGTAAAGGTCATCCTTCAAGGTCAGAGGTCAAATATATGTGGCCCAAATCGCTTATTTTATGAATACTTTTGCAATATTGAATATAGCAACTTGATATTTGGCATGCATGTGTATCTCATGGAGCTGCACATTTTGAGTGGTGAAAGGTCAAGGTCATCCTTCACAAGGTCAAGGTCATCCTTCAAGGTCAAACGTCATATAGGGGGACATTGTGTTTCACAAACACATCTTGTTCAGATCAGTTATTTCCCTGTAGACTAGAGCGCCTTGAGGCATTTGTCCCAGTTTTTTAAAACAAAGCTTTCTTGTTATGTTCGATGATTGGCATTTTACTATAAATTATCTTATTTTCTCTTATTTTATGGGAATTATTTTATTTTGTATGTCAACTATGCAAACTATAGGGGCGAAAATTGTTTTGAGGTGGTTAGATATAAACCCATGATTGTCTTTTATTTGTGCATTAAGATAAGGAAATGTGCTATAATAAAAATATGTATATCATACGACAAATGCAGTGAATTAGAATTTCAATATTTATATCAACAAGTACATATATTATTTAAATTAATATAGTATACAACACAGTGTAAATATAACACTCGAGTACACATATGCTAAACGTACATGTATAAATAATTTGAGTGAACCATTCGAACAATAAGATTAATGCAATTGAAAATATCAAAACAAACGGCACCACTTTCATTTGAAAATATAGAACTAATGTGACCATATTCACTAAATATTATTTATATTTTGTTTTGTTTTCAGATTCTGCCAGTGTGACCTCATTGGAATTTCCAGTCTGGATTGTTCAAATCAGTACCGATCCAAGCCAGTGCACAACACTGCCCTCTATAGAATATATTGAATTACATGAAGTCAAATGTTCCTATACGTTGCTATGCAGTCTCCTCAGCAGTCTGCTGACACTTGATCATCAGGTGACGTTTAAGCTGATTAGCTGTGAAATAACGTCGTGCGTAAAGGGCGCAGTCAGCACATTATTTAATATTGGCCATGTAAAAATAAAAACAGAAAATAAAAAAATAGCAGTGTCCGTTGATTTCATTTTGTTGGAAGCCCTCAATGGTCTGAATATCAATAGTCTGAGTCGGGATGATCGTTGTAAAGCTTTTCGAGAAAATCATAAAGAGTCGTTGTCTCAGACGCTTGTATTGCTCTCACATCTGGACAAACTTAGAATTGTAGTGTATGTTGACACACATGTTCAGTGGAAGACTCTTCACGGTTTGAATATTAAGAGTCTAAGTCTGAATTTGATTAGAGTGAATCATTCAGAGTCGTTGTCTCAGTCGTTAGCCTCGCTTAAACAGCTAGAAATGCTTAGTATTGAAGTGGACAATGGCAATCGTGCTCTGTGGCAGGCTCTTCATGGTTTAGGTATCAAGAGTCTGAGTCTGAGTGGCTTCTGGCATTATAAGAATATGTTATCAGGTTTGATAGTAAAGAATGCGAAGTCTCTAAAGCAGTCGTTATTATCGCTCAAACAGCTGGAAACACTTAATGTTTGTGTGTATGAAGACACTCCTGGTCTGTGGGAGGCTCTCCAGGGTCTGAGTATCAAGAGTCTGAGTCTGAGTTGCCCGTCGCATACTTCAAATTTTAAACTGTCGTTAGTATCGCTCAAACAGCTGGATACACTAAGTGTTAGTGTGATTTACCACAGTCTTGGTCTGTGGGAGGCTCTCCAGGGTATGAGTATCAAGAATCTGAGTTTGAATCTGAGTCGGGATCGGATTGACAGTTGTAAACTGGGTCAGGATCTGAATGACAGCAATCCAGATTTTAGACTGAAGTATGCGACGTCTCTGAAGCAATCAATATTATCGCTAAAAGAGTTGGAAACGCTAAGTATTAGTGTGGATTACGACATTCCTGGTTTGTGGGAGGCTCTCCATAGTCTAAGTATCAAGAGTCTGAGAGGTTTTATGACTTCAGGTTTTAAAACGAAGTATGTTGAGTCTTTGGAACAGTGGCTGTCATCGCTCACACAGCTGGACACACTTAGTATTAGTGTGGATAGAACCAATCCTGATCTGTGGGAAGCTCTCCATGGTCTGAGTATCAAGAGTCTGAGTATGAGTTTGGGCAGCAATTTTGTAGATTTTAATCTAAATTATGCAGAGTCTATTAAGAAGTCGCTATTATCGCTCACACAGCTGGACACACTTAGTATTATCGCCAAAACAGACAACCCTGGCCTGTGTGAGACTCTGAATGGTCTGAACATCAAGAGACTGAGTCTGAGTGGCGAAAAGAGAGGTTTGAGAGTGGATCATGCAGAGTCGTTGTCTCAGTGGCTATTATCACTTACACAGCTTGAGACGCTTACACTACATTTGAATACATACATTGCGCTGCAGGTACCACGATCATTGAAGTATTTAAATATCTACTCTAAAAAATTGCTTCCCTCGGAATTACGGGACCTTGTGGGCAGACTGGCAGCATGTCCGCATGCAATTGATATTGAGCTAGAAATTGGTTGTGCTTCAAGTATTGATCCCCCAGAACGAATCCTACTCCAGGAATACATTCTAGTTCAACAGGAACTTTTTTCTCGGCCGAATGTTGTAGTTAAAAAATTCCGAACATATGAATCTGAATCTAATTCTACAATGCCGGTACATTACATTGGTGGTGTTGATAACCCTGCTCACTGTGACTTAAGCATTAAAGATTATGCATATGACATATTCGCTAAATTAATGGAAAGATTCAAATATAGTCGAATTTCAATTGGACTTCAGATAAATCCAGACTCATTCTTATAAATAAGTGTGTGTTGTTGTTTGACATTTAATAAGTATGAAACTAGTGTTATTGAATCGTTATAGTGTTTGTAATACTTTGTAAAAATCGAAACTTATTTTACATTATGTGTACACTGATGTTGTGTTCGTTCTATTTATGCACTTTAGCTATAATATTATGCAGAGTGTGTTGTTGCATTTCCGACAAGAGTTATTTGGCAAGTACATATAGCAGAAACAACAATGTTTCTATTTTATAACGATCTGAACTTATTTGTATTAAGTCAAATGACACGTATATGATTCTGTTCCACAAATCTTTAAAAGAGATACATTCGCCGGAGTTTTTCTGTAACAATAATGGCCTCTTAAAATGAACAATATGACGGAAATTTCGCTCCTAAATAGTAAACTATTTTATATGTATTTATTAAAATCAAGATACATATGCGGCGATTCTTCGTGTCTCACTACTTAATGCAATAAAACGGCATAATCACATTACGTATATATTTTGTGTAAATGTTATGTTATAATATGTTTTAATTTAACGCATGCCTTTGTTTTCATGCTATAAACAATTTCAAAGACGGTGTTACAATTTAAGTAGTGCGCATTGAAGCATGAGTATTTAACTGTACACTTTTCATTCCGTTGACTTTACCTATAAAGAGTGCATGACATCATCGTTTTGATTGTCTTCCTTTCTATAGACTTAAAGACACTTGGATTATTGAAATACATATAAAGTATTTTTTTTTTGCGTTTTTTGCACAGTGTGTGTCAAATCCAAAACTTTGAAGAGTCTGGCTGTTTTTGCCTGTTTTGCCATGTCTGTACGTGACATTGTTGGCGTTGATGTCACTGCCCACGATGACCTTAGCGTTAAAGCTGATGTTTGTTAAAGATTCTTTGATTGTATGAATGACTTAAAAATTAATCGACTTTGTATACGTCCAGACTCAATGTCATAAATGCGTTTACATGGGTATGTTGTTGTTAGGCATCGTATTAGTATAAATCGATTGTTTTTAATGTCCTGAAGTGCATGTGGCACTTTGTAAACATCAAAAATGTGTTGACGCTATGTGTCAAAAATATATGTTGTTTTTTGTTTCATACCTGAAATTAAGCTAAAGAATTATGCTTTCATACAGTGTTGTTGAATATACCACTTGTGTTTTTTGACAAAACAATAGAGTAGACAAATAATATTTCGATTTTAAAATGATCTCGGTTTAATTTGTAGTGACATTCAATGAAAAATTTATATTTTTAATATACATTCATCTTTAAAAGATACACATTCGCACGAGCTTTGCTGTTCAATTGATGGAATGTTTTAATAAACAAAATCATGTCAATTTAGCCCCGAAATTGTAAATAACTTAAGATGCATTAGTTCAAATACACGAAAAAGATAAGAAGATGTTTCTTCTTGCTACAGAGCAGTGTCACACTACTAAACGCAATAAGACTATTTATTACATTGAGTTAACGTTTTGTGTACATGGTATTAATGTGTACATAGCTTAATTCAATGCTATCTTTTGTGTTGAGGAATTATGTAATTTAAGAGTTTGATACAGTCTTACACATGCGCGTTAAAGTATGTGCAATTAACTGTACATTTATTCCGCAATATACTCAAAGCATTTGACTTCATCTATTACTATTGCATGATTTCTCAGTTATGATTTCCGTTTTTTTTTTATAATTAACACAACTTGATTAGGTAATATTTAAGATATTAATGTTTGTATATTTGATTTGTGTGCAAAGGGCGTGTCGTTTTGATCGTCTGTAATAACTGTACCCTCAACAAATGGTCAATAAAATTTACGTTTCAATGAATATAACAAAATGAAAGTATTTATTTGCAAAATGCATATAGATTTAACAGTTTAGATGCATTTTCTCACATGTTTATTTTACATATAATTATTATGCTCCCATTTGAAGAAGAGGGGGTATATTGTTTTGCTCATGTCGGTCGGTCCGTCCACCAGATGGTTTCCGGATGATTACTCAAGAACGCTTAGGCATATGATCATGAAACTTCATAGGTAGATTGACCATGTCTGGCAGATGATCCCTATTGATTTTCAGATCACTAGGTCAAAGGTCAAGGTCACAGTGACTCAAAATAGTAAAATGGCTTCCGGATGATAACTCAAGAACGCATACGCCTTGGATCATGAAACTTCAAAGGTACATTGACTATGACTTGCAGATGGCCCCTATTGATTTTGAGGTCACTAGGTCAAAGGTCAAGGTCATGGTGGCCCAAAAAAGTAAAATGGTTTCCGGATGATAACTCAAGAACGCTTATGCCTAGGATCATGAAACTTCATAGATACATTAATCGTGACTCACAGATGACCCCTATTGATTTTGATGTCACTAGGTCAAAGATCAAGGTCACGGTGACCCGAAATAGTAAAATGGTTTCCGGCTGATAACTCAAGAACGCTTATGCCTAGGATCATGAAACTTCATAGGTACATTAATCAAGACTCGCAGATAACCCCTATTGATTTTCAGGTCACTAGGTCAAAGGTCAAGGTCACGGTGACTCCGAAACACTAAAATTGTTTCCGGATGATAATTCAAGAACGCATATGCCTAGGACCATGAAACTTCATAGGTACATTGATCATGATTCGCAGATGATCCCTATTGATTTTCAGGTCACTAGGTCAAAGATCAAGATCACGGTGACTCAACTTAGAAAAATGGTTTCCGGATGATAACTCAACAACGCTTACGCCAAGGATCATGAAACTTCATAGGTACATTGATCATGACTCGCAGATGAACCCTATTGACTTTCAGGTCGCTAGGTCAAAGGTCAAGGTCACGGTGACTCGGACACAGTAAAATGGTTTCCGGATGATGTCTCAAGAATTGCGGATGACCCCTATTGATTTTCAGGTCATAACGTCAAAGGTCAAGGTCACAGTGACAAAAAAACGTATTCACACCATGGCTGCCACTACAACTGACAGCCCATATGGGGGCATGCATGTTTTACAAACAGCCCTTGTTTCTAATTAATTACGAGTTATCGGATGTTTCGGATTGTTTATTAATTGTGTGAGCTTTTTGTTGCTTATGTTGTATAATACTAGAGATTATTAAACAACATTCAAAGTTAAACAGTGTTGTTGTTGTCTGTGTAGGCAGTTATAATGTTAGCTTTCTTAGCTTGATTGCGATGATGTTTTGTAAACTATCTTTCAATGCAGCTGGATAATGTTTCTACTGACGATGATGATGATGAAGATGATGATGATGATGATTGATGATGATGGCGATGATGATGACGATGATAATTATTATGATAATAATCATGATGATGATTGTGATGATGGAGTGATGATTACAATGATGATGATAACATTGTTAAAAAAAATGTAACTTTGATATTCTGTTAAAAATAAATATATATCACACTTAGAACCACGCGCATTATAAACTTATAACTTTACCATTGACAATGCAGATAGAAACTCAGCATGGTTTATGAAATCAACGAAGACAATTGCAAATTACTATGATGAATGCATTATTAATTAGACATATGTTGTGAATAATGTTGTTTTTTACAAGGCTTAACATAGGACGGGTAGGACTTACAGGAAATGATATACGTAAATACACATGCATACAGCTCATTAAATTGGGTATTTTAACAAACTATACAAGTGTCCCCAACAGGTCAAACACAGTTTACATGTTATACACTATTTATTATTATTCCATGTTTAAATAAATATGTGAACATTCAACCGATACTAAATAATGCATCGCTAAAACTATAACACAATAATATATATATATATATATATATATATATATATGAAAAAACATACAACAATGTTTTGGAAATTTGGTGATTTCACATACTATGCTGAACATAAATTAATCAATCGAACCAAGTTAAGCGCATTCTCAATTTGTCATGAAAAATCGGATATGCAATGTTCATCGCCTGCAACTAATGACGACTCGGATACGTCTACTGCATCTTCTGTTACTACTGAACACTCGGATATGTCTTGGGCATCATTTAAAACTACTGAAGAATCTGATATTTCTTGGCAATTTGATTCTTCATCAGAAGATAGTGACTCGTCAGCCTACAGCGAGGCTATTGGTCATACCAAAAACAGCTCAAATATATTTGCTGATGTGGAGGCTCTTCAAGACTATATGTTCGTGTTTTATATTACATTGAGAAATTCTTTTAAACAAGTTGACGTATATACCATGATTAAAGAACAAATTATAGACTCAATATACTCCCAGGACGACCGTGAGAAGCCGTACAGACTAGTGAATGAGATAATGAAACGTGAACGTTGCTTGGTACTACTTGGTGGTCTAGATGAGTGGACCGGAGATCATCACAACCTATCGACATTGGTATCAGTTTACAACCAAACTGTGATGTTAAGCATTCGGACATAGACGCAGTGTTAAAGCTGGAAGGAATAAATGAGCCGTTGGAGCTAAGCAGCATTATTCTTAGCTGCTGAGTAGCTAAGGCAGAGCTCGAAATAAAACACTCCGCATTTAGGCGTTACATATGGAATCAAAAGCTCGGCAAATTGATATCATCACCCATTATGCTTTCTGTGATTGTATGTTCATATGCAGAAGGAATAGAGTTAAAAGGCTCTAAATGTTAAATATACATTCTCTTACTGGAAAGTCTGTTTAAGAAAGCAAACAGTAATACGTGTACATTTCAACAGCCCCCCTTTTCGTTCGTCACACGGACTGAATACCGTAATAACTCTATGTTTTCGGACACTTAAAAATAATTAATTTTTATCTTGTCCGAAAACTTAGATACGAAAAATATTCACAAAATACAGGTGTCCGAAAACTTAGAGTCGAAAATTGAAGTGTCCGAAAATAGCGTCAATTGTATCAATGACTACCGGTAATAGAACGCGCTTGTAAAATACCATGCCGTATAGTAAAAATTACAGTTATATATGTTTGCACTGCATTTTAAATAATTTTAAATGCTTAATTTATTTAACAGAAAGTTACAACAAGGTTGTACTTTGACCAACGAGTTCAGAAATGAGCATGTGATGTACCGATACTCACTAGTATGAACCTGTAATTAAAGCAATAAAAAAAGCAAACTATGAATTCTTCGTTTGTTCATTTCCGATAGTTGTTGTCTAATACCTTCCATTGTTCGTAAAACATACAAAAGGGTGCATCACACTTAGAAGCGTTTAGTATTTGTCAAAGTTATTTTACTGAGAAGGGGTCGTAACATTGCGGTAGATAATTGAACTGTTAATTGACACTACCCCTGGTAATTGTCATAACGCTTATGCTATCGGGCGAAACCATTGTTTAATACCGGTTTACAAGGTTATTTACCCAATAACGCAAATGTAATGGTCCGTTGCCCTCAGGCATGCACCTGCCATATTTGATGATGTTAATCTGGTTGTAAAACCCCATGATCGAAGTGTCATAAGATATCGAAAACAGGACCGAAATTTAGTTAAATAGGGCTGTAAAATATACTGTCCGAAAACTTAGAGACATTAATTATGGACGAAAACTCGTGTGTCCGAAAATTAAGAGTCACGGAAAATAATTATTTTTGCTAAAAACAGGGGTGTCCGAAAACTTAGAGTGTCCGAAAACATAGAGTAATTACGGTACATAGAGCCAAATTTAGAACCCCTGAATCGTCTTGCTGAAATGGCCTTCCATTTGTTGTTTGAAAATGACAAGGTAAATTCAATAATATTTAGCATTACAGAATTTAAAAAAATCAAGATTGATGAAATCAAGGGCTTTGCATTCAAACCAGGAATTTTAGCGGCGCAACGAACTGCATCTGCACTGCGATCATAGTCATCATGTATGTTTATCCACTTGAGCATGCAGGAATTCCTCGCTGCGTATCATATCGCCCGCAATACGAATCTTATTGGTGATAGTATTTCTATTTACCTTAACCGTCACCCGGAAGCATATCTCGACATATCACGTTTGTTTATATTCCTGTATGGACTGGATGTATCGTGTGCGGAAAGGATATCAAGCATGACAGATGAACGCGATGCTTCTAATACTACTACTGGTACATCCCGTTATTCAAGTCACGCAATATTTAATAGAACCATACTGGAAGGATATAGAGAAGCAAATGCAAACGGACATTCCTACATTTCCCTTAAACAAAGTCACTTCTACTTCGATAAGAACAACCAACATCATTTGCCTTCATAAGATTTGGAAAAAGAACGCAGCTAATGCTATTGCTATTGAATGTTGACATGAAAGTCTTTGAAAACCGACGAATTTCAACTGTCAATTACGTGTGCGTATCACTTATTGCATTTGACCCTCATTCGTGCATGAAGATGACACATTTAGAGCTAACTGGACATTGCATGTTGGTTAAATGTAAATATAAAATAAGGTACTTTTGTCAAATGTTGTTTCGTTATGCATAAGGCAAAATATAATGCTATATTTTTGTATAGATTGCATTGCGATAAAATGTTTCCTGATTTTACGGAATTAGCGTATTAGACACTTTTTAAGCGGTCCATTGATATATGATATATCAAACAAAGAGCATGACTTTTACTTCTTTTATACAGTACTGAGTTAACACAATATTCATTTTTAAACATATGTGAACGTGCCGTCATTCATTAGAATCATTAGAGAAACCGATTAGCCCCACGCAGTGATGTGGTTTGCTTTTCGTGTTGAACATGCTGGTACGTTTTGATTCGGAACAATTATCGTTTTGAACCATGAAAATCGCAAAACAATCATATCTCAAGCAACATAACACGATTATTCGAATAGTCGTCAGTAAAATACATAGTACACTATAAATCCTCTTAATCGTATTATAATTATTTTATGTTTCTGAATTATGTTCTCTCCTATTGTGTGGTAATGTGTAGAAAACAAAATACTTTAAATATAAAATTAATGTTGCAAAAATAATTGACCGGCTTAGAAGAATGTACCATAATATTTACTGCTCTATTGTAGTGCATGTTATCCATACTATTTGCAGACATAAACTTTCAGTTTAGATTTAGACCTACATATTCAGTTCTAGTTTGTGATGAACGGACATTAATCTTATCATGAAAAAACAAATATGACCAAACCTTAAAACACCTCAGGTACTGTGCTGGTTGTGTTAATCTTTTCTGAGCACACGCATTTTTATCCCAATGCTGTCGGCCAATATAAAAACTAGGCAATCTGATGTCAAAAACTAGTCCACTGTTTAAAATTTAAAAAAAACAAGTGTGTTTACATCATAAAAGTCACATGTATGTGCAATCTTCATAAATCTTTGTCAAAACATAAGTTTTAATTGCATCTCAGTTCAGTTTGACAAGTATTTTGTTTGTTTAACAATATGGCCGCAAAGAGGCCGTGTAGTTTACGTTATATAATAAAATAAAAACAATGTTTACACTTTATTTATCAAAAGTTAAGTCAAATGTTAATGCTCATTGGTCGGATATGTATTGTTATGATACTGGGTGCACGACCACGTGATTTAGTGGGGTTCACAAACAATTAAACGTTATTGGTAGTAAATACACCTGAACGTGCAGCTTTTGTTTATTATGACTTTTCAAATAACAATGTTTCTTAAGAATATCATTAAGTGCATAACATGCAGTTTTTATGCTGCGTATGGCAGTGTGAATACGTAATAATTAATTTATTTAATAAGCCTGTGTCATTGGCCAATTTTTTAAGTGTACCGCATTTATGTACACGGTTATGCTGCACGCAACGTGAAATGTGTGCACCATTTTTCAGACCCATTCTATGATGTATTATTCAATCGGTACAAACTGCAAGAACAACTGTCTTTTATGCACTAAATAATTTCGCAAATGTATTCCAAAAATATTTGCATATTGAAAATCTTAACGGTTCGTTAACATTAAGTCCAGCCCGTGTTTAAACCACTGCTAATCCCGTTGATCCTGCATTCTTGATATCTTCGCCGTATTGCAAAATGGTATTTGTCTAAGGAAAAACAAGGCCGCCAGGGGGGGGGGGGGCAGTTGTCTTTATATGGCGATGTAAAAACCTTGTTTATATTTTAAGTCTTATATTCATAAGCTTACTCAGAACCTTGAAAGTATATCTCGGCCAAGTTTGATTATGGTTCTGGCCGGTTGAAAAAACATGGGCGCCAGGAGGCGGGACACTCTTCCTTACATGGCTATATTAAAGCCTTGACAATTCTCTTTAAGTTTCACGTTAAGTCCAATCGTCATAAACGCAATCAGACGATTGCATCTAATGATAACTCTGCTAAGTTTGAAAATTGTTTTTGTTCGTTGATAATCGTGGCCGCCAGGGAATGGGGCAGATGTCATTTAACGGATATAATAAATGTGTGTTAACACTAGAGGAAACATGTTCAGTGCATTCATGACACATGGTTAACAAATGTGATGTTATGATATCTTTGCCGAGTTCTAAAATTCCGATCCGTTGAAAAACATGGCAGCCAGGTGGTGGGTAGTTTTCCTGATACGACGCTTAGGCAACCCTATTAACGATCTAGAAGTTACATGTTTAGTTAAATCTTCATGCAAGTTGGTAATACTTTGTGTTTAAATTATATCTCAGCTGAGATAACAAACATGTTTAGTGACATGGGCTCCATGGGGATGTAAATTATTTTTTATATAGCGATTGCGAAACCTTTTTGAACACAAGAGGTCGTGTATGTAGTCAAATCATCTCGTTCATGAAATCATCTCTGATAATAAGATGTTATGATAGCTGGTGCGTTGAAATGCAGTGACGGGCGGTTTCCATTATATGCCTACAGTGAAACATTGTTTACGCTAAAGACGTCATAATTTAAGTCCAATCTTCATAAAACGAGGTAAAATTATTGCTCGAATAAGTTTTTTTTCAATGTTGACGGTTCGTTACAAAACTTGGCAGCAACGAAATTTTGCAGTTCTCATAATATGGCTTAAGTGAATCCTCTTTAACACTCTAGAAATCGCATTTTAGTCAAATCTTTATAGAGCCTCATCAGACCATTTTGTGTTATGATTTATCGGCCTTGTTTAGAAAGTGTTTTGGTGAGCTGAACAAAATATACATTGAGGGGATTGATGTCAGTTTCCCTTAAATGACATTAGTGAAACCATGGTAACGCTCGTGAGGTCATATTGTGTGTTCAATCTTCATGAAACTCAAGCCAAACAATGGTGCACAAGTTAACCTGTCCTGGTTTGTAAACACTTACCCCTGTAATAAAAGGCTTTTTTCTAAACCACTAGGCTATCCGAGTTACTACAGGTCAAAATGCTTTTTTTTACAGCATATAAGGCATCAACGTATTATGGCAAAATATAACGATAACAACATAATTTTCTAAAGTTTGTAACGCTTATAATGTAATCAGTTTCTAACGATTAAGTTTCGCAGGCGAACATGTATTTTCAGTATGAGTCTCCGTCGGTTGAATTATTTCGCTCACAGATTTATATAGATTATTTGTTGTTTTATCCTGTGACAATCTGAAAATTCTCATTTTGTCAAACTGTGCATGTGGATCTATAGTGATGTCTTAAACATGTCTTCCATACTTAATAACTAGGGATGCAAGAGGTTAACCGGTTAACCGGTTAATCTACCGAACGACCAGTTAACCGGTTACATTTTCGGCAAAAGGTTAAACTGGGAAAAATTGATTGTGTTTTTTTTTCATCGAATAACTTGTACGTTTTTTCTTTTTTCGCGTGACATACTGCCCAATTGCGCTGGCGACTAGTTAAAACAACATGCCGCACAGTCGACGGTAATAAATAACGTGTCAACAAACACAGCAATAAAGCAATAAATCAATACCTTTATAATAACAAATAGGGGGTAGTTTTGATAATTTGCACCATTGTTTTGTTTGACTCGCGAAAATTTAACTAGCGAACTGCGGGGAGTGGGGGCTATTAGCGAAGACGTAATTGACACGTTTATCGAACTCGCGATAAAAAAAAACAGTTTAGACAATGCACGGCATTTTGATGTTTTGTTAACCAATATCCAACACTGATTTCTCGCGAAAATACCGTGTTTTATAAGTAACATTTTTATCAGGAATGCATTCGTAGTTAAAATCTTGTCGAGTTAACGTCGTATTTGTTTCTGAGAAAGTATTACCATTATTGTAATTTACGTCACCAACGATGCCACCATTACCGTCCGAGGTATGGAAACACTTCAGAAAATCGGCAGACAAGAGCACTGCATCTTGTCTGTTATGCAGTGCAACAATTTAACTGCATGGCGGCACCTCAAATCTGCGAAATCATATAAAATGTAAGCATCCGTCCGTTGATAACAAAAAGGCTTGTCCGGATGTGGCAAAGCAACAGACGTTACACCAGGTTTTTGGCCCCCGTCCTTCGTCGAGCGAGGCGATCAATCAAGCCCTTGCAAATTTCGTGGTCCAGGCATACGTGCCCATGAAAATCGTGGAACACGAGAGTTTTCATCATCTGATGCAACTTCTGAATCCGCAGTACGAGGTGCCTTCTAGAACAACCGTCAGGGCGCGCATTGACCAGCAGTATGATGACGCAAAGAAGTCTCTGCTGTCCAGTCTTCAGGGAAGAACGTCAGTCGCCCTCACAACTGACTCCTGGACATCCAATGCCACAGAGGCATACCTCACAGTAACCGTACACTACATCAAAGAAGACTGGTCAATGGAGTCGCGCATACTAATGACCCGCGCCATGCCAGAGCGACACACCGGCGAAAACCTTGCTATTCGCCTTAAGGACTGTGTGGATGGAGTTTGGTCTGAAGAGACGTGTTGTAGCATGTGTTCTTTCAATGCCAGAAATATGGACTTAGCCGGCCGTCTGTGTCCGGTGTGGCAGGACCTCCCGTGTTTCGCGCACACCCTTCAGTTGTGCGTGAAGCCGGTCATGGACATTCCGTCAGTAGCAGACGTGATGTCGAGAGCACGAAAGATCGTCGGCCAATTTCAGCATTCCACAACCATGACAGCAGAGCTGCGATCGCGACGAGTTGTCATGCAACTTCTTGCCCATGACCTAATTCAGGATGTTCCGATGCGCTGGAATTCGTCGCAGAAGATGTTGCAACGCGTTGTGGAGCAGCGTCGTGCTGTTACCGACATCCTACTCAACCCACGCATAACAGGGAAGCGTGACAGGGATCTCCTGTCCGATTGATTTTCACTTTTTGTAGTGTATCACTGATTTATTCTGCAGACAGGACTGGGGACTGTGAATAAAAAAATTACTCAGAATCTGAATGTGAGTGCTTTATTTTACCCACATTTTTAAATGTAAAATGAACATTAAACGATAATAATTCGGCTACAGACGCTAAAATGCAAATAACAAAATAATTGAAAATATGCAATTATCCAATAAAGAGAGATGCGGATTCGTTGAAACACATGACCCTCTTTACGTCAACATGAAGGGAAAAAAACATGTTTATATTAGGTCAATTTGAGCTTAAAAAATGGAAATATAATTAACAAAGAAACACACCATTGTGTGAGCGATATGACGCGAACGTAGTATAAGCGGCCCAATCAAAAATAAAATAATGACGCAAGCGATATCAAATTAGAAATTACTTTCGTTTCTATAGAGCGGTTCGAGCAGTATGACATTTTTATGTACTCTAACTTTGAAACTACTTAACGCGTTTCGGTTAACCGGTTAATAACCGGTTACGGCAAAAGGTTAACTGGTTACTGATTTTTTTTGTAACCTCTTGCATCCCTGTTAATAACACAGTTCAAATTGGACCTACTTCCTTGTTTTTATTTATCAATATACACAAGTGAAACTCCAGCTGCTGGAGCAGTATTGCATTATCATTATAAACAATTAGTTCGTCCTTTATTTAAGGCAAGTTACCAACTGTCAAAACAGTACGAAACAGCACAATACGAAACAACATACACACATAGAAGATTAAAGCTTGGGTCACCGCCTTGGAACGGTCAATGCACAGCATTGGGGTTTTTAACCGGTTTTAGAGTGCTAAACCTCACACTTGGCCCAGCAATATTTTTTATACAGATATTTGTAAATAAAATGTATGTATAAATAGCATTGCAACTCAAATTAAACAATTTAATTACCATTTAATTACTCAATGGTAGGAAGGAGACCAAGGCAACAGAGTTACAACTTGTTGAGGAACGATTAAATGAAATTACAAACTAGTGTCAACTATACCACTTCTTTTTAAAACATAATATTTTGGTATGTTTTGTTAATTGCAATATGATATTTTTTATTTAATAACTATTCTTAACAAACTAGTATCTTCTCTAAATATTATTTCGAAAAAAAAACAGCTCGGACGCTATGAAGGATGTATACAGAAAAATAGTTAAATAAAGCAATATAATTTCGTAAAAACCAGCTCAGACGCAATAATGGATGTTTCAAGAAAAATAATTTTATGCCGGAAACTTTCGAGAAGTTTCCGATCAAACGGAACTTGCACAAGAACAAGAAATTATTTTTGTACGCGTAGTAATAAAGATCCAACATGTTTAAACTTATTCGTTATCTATAAAGTCAAAATCACTTAATACAAATAAATGTAATAAACATTATATATTAATTATTGAGCTAGTAGAAAGTTTGCATACACTTGTCTATTATCCTAAAGAACGAAGCATTGTTAATGCAAATTAGCAGATGTGCAACCTTATTACAATGTGTAGATATGTTCAATGATTGACATTGAATGATAACAATCTTATCTGGTTGCAGTAATTTTGATTCGTATGGAAGTAGGAACTATATACGCTTTACGGGAAATAACCGTTGCGAGGTGTTTGATAATACAAGTTGTCTGGGTTGTCTTTTATTTGTGCATGTATAATAAGAAAATGAGTCTAAATGCTTTATTTTCAATTATTGATAGAATATTGCCAATGTTTTTAGTTTACCTTCTACGGCACATTTAGTGTGGATTATAGTTTGAATTTGAAGATACATTTATACCAGCACGCATATAACTAGTAATGTGTTACACAACAAAGTGTAACATAACACTTAGATAAACGTATTGTAAACGTGTTTTCATGTTGGAAATAATTTAAGTAAACCAATCGAAAAATACCACTAATAGTATCGAATATTACTAACCAACCGTGCACCACAATAATACTTCTGATTTATTTGAATTAAAATATGCTCTGAAACTAAAATAATGTTTATATTATCATTCTTTAATATTGAACCAATCAAAAAATAGTTACTATGTATAAGCATCGCTATGAATTGATTTTTATATCAAATTTCGTATGCTTAGCTTCCTCGAAATGTCCAATCTGGATTGTTCTAAACATTGCCGATCCAACCCGGCATACATGCCTTCGTCCGGTACTTCCCTCCATAGAACACATTGACTTGGACGGTATTAAATGTTCCTCTTCCTGGCTACGCAGTCTGCTCAGCGTGATGCTGACACGTAATTCTAGAGTGGTCTTTATACTTAAGGACTGTCACATATGTGAGTTTTTAGATGGCGCGGTCAGCGAGTCATACACGACTGGACACATATATTTACTCGCACATCCAAACAAAACATTTTCAATTAGACTAGATGATGATACTAGTCTCTGGGAGATTCTGCATGGTCTAGGTATTACGAGTCTGAGTCTGAATGGCTGGGTGAAGAGCGGTTGAAGAGTGAATCATGAAAAGTCGTTCTTACACACGGTATCATCGCTCTCAAAGCTAGAAACACTAGATATTGAGATTAATGAAATCATTCCTTGTCTGTATGAGGCTCTCTATGGTCGGAATATCAAGAGTCTGAGCCTGAGCGGTGGAGACAGGGGATGTTTGCATGCAGAGTCGCTGACTAAGTTACTATCATCACTCAAAAGGCTGGAAACACTTGACATTGGTGTGGATGAAGACAGTCCTAGTCTGTGGAAGGCTCTCCATGGTCTGAATATCAAGAATCTGTTTGGTTGGAAGGGGGAAGTTTTGAGGATAAATCATTCAGAGTCGTTTTCTCAGTCACTGCCATCGCTCGCACAGATGGCAAAGCTTAGCATTTGGGTTCATAAAAACAGTCCTCGGGAAGCCTTTTATGGTCTGAATATCGAATATCTATCTCTGATAATATATGATAACAGGGAAGAATTGCGTGAAGAGTCGTTGTCTCAATCACTATCATCGCTCATAAGGGTGCAACAACTGATAATTAATGTGGATTAAGACATTCCTGGTCTTTGGGAGGCTTTTTATGGTCGGAATATCAAGAAGCTGGGTGTGTGTGTTAAGTGTAAAGTGAAGTATACAGAGTCGTTGGCTCGGTCAATATCATCGCTCATAAGGCTGGAAACACTTGGTTATTATGCGCATTAAGACAGTTCTGGTTTGTGGGAGGCTGTCCGAGGTTCGAGTATCAAGAGTCTGACTCTGAGTGATTTTAATGGAGGTTTCAGCTTGAATCATACAGAGTTGTTGTCTCAGCCAATAGTATCGCTCACACAGCTTGAAACACTTAATATAAGCTTATGGGAAGACAGTACTGGTCTGTTGGTGGTTCTCTATGGTTTGAATATCAAGAGTCTGCGTTTGAGTTACATTAAGTGGGAAGCTGTGTACGCCGAGTCTTTTTCTCAGTCTCTATTGTCGCTCGCACAGCTTGAAACACTCGCTATTACCGTGAATAAAGACAGTCCTGGTCTGTGGAAGGCTCTCCATGGTTTACATATCAAGAGTCTGATTCTGAGATTTAACGCGACAGTTAAGCATACAGAGTCGTTGTCTGAGTCGCTTTCAACGCTCACACAACTAGACAAACTTCGTATTAAGATGGAACGTGACAGTCCTGGTCTGTGGGAGGTTGTACATGGTCTGAATATCAAGAGTCTGAGTCTGAATAGCCTCTGGGAAAGTTCTGCAGTTGAAGCGAAGTACGCAGAGTCGTTGTCACAGACACTTGTATCGTTAACAAAATTGGAAACACTTAGTATTGATGAGCATGAGAGTCCTGGTCTGTGGGAGGCTCTTCATGGTCTTAACATCAAGAGTTTGAGTCTGAGTGGCGTAAATCTTCCGGTATTGACGTGAAGCATACGGACACGTTTTCTTAGTCGCTATTATCACTCACACAGCTGGAAACATTAACCCTACATGTACATACATGCATCGCCCTGCATGTACCTCAATCATTGAAGTATTTAAATATCTACTCTGACACAATACTTCCATCAAAATTGCGCGACCTTGTCGACTCACTGGCTTCATATACTCATTTAATTGTGAGTACGCTAGAATTAGGTTGCGCTTCTTGTGTTGATCCCCCAGAACGAATACCACTTCAGGAATACATTCCAGTTCAACAGGAATTGACTGCACGGATCAATTTTGCAATAAAACGATTCCGAATATATGAATGGCCTGATTCTGCCGGCTTTGCCATGTCTGTACGTGACATTGGCGATGTTGATGAAGCTGATAGCGATATCCTTAAAGATGATGTTTATAAAAGATTCGCTAAATATATGGATCGTTACAAAATTAATCGAATTTCAATACGCATTGAGATTATTCCAGACTCATTATCTTAAATTCATGTACGTTTTTAATGGATACTATATTTATATGATACTGATTTAATTCATGTCTTGGTACTTCGTAACAATTGAAACTGTTTAAACATTATACGTTAAATACTTTGTGTTGTTGTTGCTCTATACATGAAATTCAGCTATACCATTGTGCTAGCTTAATGTGTTGTTGAATTTCCGACAATAGGTTTACGCGAAAATATGGAAACACATTATCTTCCGATTTTAAAACAGACAGATATGACGTTTATGCTTTGTGTAAATATTAGTGTACATGTTTAAATTCAATGGATGCTTTTGTTTTAATCACTGATACACATTAGAACATATTGATACAATTGTATTAGTGCGCTTTTAAGCATGTACGCATTCACACCATTGTCAACGCATTTGACTTCGCCTAAAAACATTGAATTACATTAAGTATTTAAATTTCTTCTTTAAAATAATATAATTCGAACCGCTTGATGTGTTCACACGTATAATATTAATGTTTTATTTGTATTTTATGCATAGTGCCTGTCATGTTGATCGTTTTCAAAAATAATACTCTTTAAACGTCGTTAATAATAGAGTATTGTTTTCAGATGTAAAAAGACAAAATAAGGATTATACTGAAAAATGACATGCATTTGTCCATAGTTATATGTTCTTAAATAATGAAGTTTTATAAATCTAAAAGTCTTATTATTAACCAGTTACGGTAGTTTCGGATTACTCAATGATTGAACGTGTGTTGCTTTTTAATTGCTTGTAAAACAGGTATTGTCATTGGTTAAAATAAAATAAAAAATTAACACTGTTGGCGTTGACTTTGTTATTAACAATAATGACTCATAATAATGATTTAATTGATGTTTCACTGACGATGATGCTGAAAGATGCTGACGATGCTGATGTTGTGGTTTCTGCTTCTGCTACCGATGATAATGATGATGCCGACGACGACGAAAATGGCGTCGACGATGACGGCGACGACAACGATGATCATAGTAATGACAAGTATATTGATGATAATGATGGTGGTGGTAGTGGTGGCGATGATGCTGATGCTGCTGATGATGATGAAATGATGAGGAGGATAATACTGATGGTGGTGGTGGTAGTGGTGGTGATGGCGGTGATGATGATGATGCTGATGATCATGCTGTTGATGATGATGATAATGCTGCTGCTGATGATGATAAAAAGATGTTGCTTCTGCTGATGATGATGCTGATAAGGATGAGGATACGGATGATTATGCTGCTGATTATTATGACATTAACAATTGTTTTATTACAGAAAACCGTTAAGCATTTGTTCATAAAATATGTCAATTCGAAATACACGCGTTTTACGACAATTAAAAGCAACAAATACATATAAATTGCAGATACTACAATTTTATATTTAAGTTCGCAAGGCGCATGATGTCAATAATGAAAATGACACAGTATTATTGTGAATGTATATATTAGGATGATGTTTGTTGTGAATGATGTGTTTTAAAGATATGAACATTACCCGCTTGGACCTGGCTAGAATACCGAGGGAGAAAGTTCGAAATAAATAAATGTGCCTATAAGGAACATGAAATAATGTTAGTAAATAATACTACAAAAAAAGCTTTTAGGACTATTTACAAATACTTGAAAAGTGTTCATTTCAAATAATATCGAAAAAAATGAATTGCTTACAGTATTTATTATTATTCTGTATTTAAATAATAACAACATTTGTATTGGCATATTGGTTTCAAACATGTGTTGTATTTTATGACACATAAAAATGCTTCATTTTACATAATCAACTGTCCATTAATTATTCAATTTAAATTAAAATAACGTTTTGCTATTTAATCCAATTGAATCTAAAAAACAAAACAAAACAAATTTTGTTTTATGAAATTAGCTGTAGCCTAAATTAGTTCAAGACAGTATAATGAACATTTGATACTCCTCATCAATTCAACATTTTTTTTCAAATGCAATAAGAAATAAGTAAAAGGAAAACATGTACACTGAGCAGTCGAGATCAAGAAGACAAAAGGTGGGTCCATACATAAAGTAGTGTACGTGGTATACCCACAGTATTTTCTTGAATAAAAGACAAGTAACAATATTTTGTAATTTACACTGTCCTGACAAACATTTTCAGAAGGAACAATATGCTGACATTATAAGACTCAATTAAATATAATGCAAACTAATTCTGTTTTACATGTAAGGTGTCAGAGGGATTTAAATACATGCTTACGACACATAAGACTGCGTGGAAACTACCTATACCTACATAAAAAACAGCGGAAAAAAATCATCCAAGTTAATTTATGTAAGCGGAATTTTTTAATTAACTTACAGTGACTTTGACTTTCATCTAATTTTCCCCCCAAAAAAACACCATACTATCTAATTTTCCCAAAATGCAATCCCAGGCCATGTTTGCACGTACGCTAGCAATGCATACAATACCCTAAAACAAAAGTGGTGTTACTGAGTTGAGTTTGTCTAATGTAAGAAACAGTGACAAAGACTGTAATCAAACTTGCTCCAAATGGAATCCTGGTATGGTATGTAAGCTGGGTATCCACTTAAACAAATCTTTAGCACATTTTCTCAATCCAAACATAAGTAATTGATCAAAGACCATAAACTGTTGCTGCGTATTCGCTATTGTTAGAAACATAAATATTGACCAATAACGAATGGCCCCTAATTTACTTCCAAGGACTGGATTGAAATTTAATAAAATCAAAAGAAAGCGTCGTCCCTTATCAGCCCTTGTGGACTTAAGAGACGCATCTAGGACAATACTATTCGCACATGCATTGAATCCATATGTTTGCACAGCGCAGCTCAAAGTTTGTAGTAAGCAATAATAAACAAAAGCAAAATACAACTACATTATTGAGAATCATTGTTTGTTTTGTACCTAATGATAAACTATGACATTTCTGCAGTAAAATAACAGCAGTGAAAATAAACAAATTGTTGATTTTTCACCGCTGAAAATAACATTTTTTTCGGAACTACTTTTTCGATATAAGATTATGATATCATGATTTACTTCAAGATTTATATATTGTTTTCATGATCACGAGTGAATTAAAACCGATATTTCATCGATTCAAACTATTTTTCTTTTTATTTAATGCTTGTTTCACTGTTTAGTTACATAAATAAAATAATTTAACCGGAGAATTTCGCTAGTATAATGACGTCATTTTGTGTATTGAAGTGTATTGAGGCATGTCATGGGAGAAAAGGTTACTTTTCAGCAAAAAGGAAACAGAACTTAATTATTGTCTTGAAAAAGGGGCATTAAAGAAACATAAAATTTGTTCATGTCAGTGTAAGATCGTTTGTTATTTCACTCGTGTTTTTATGATCACTCGTGACTTAACAAACGGTCTTTTACTGACATAAACAAATATCCTCTATATCTTGAAGTATATCGTATATACTAATAATAACCACCGTACAAATGCATACTGGAATGTAAATGAACCCAAAAGTCTATACAGATACACCCAGATGCATAATTCCGGCTATTGCTTATATAAATATAATACTTATATTTTATTATTATTCAAAATACACCAATATATACAATAAATTTAAACAGAAAAACCGTGTTAGTTTATGAAATATTTTCAAATTTTTCAAAAGTTTTCATTTTAATATATAACACATTCCGACAGAATATATTTATTTATATATTTATTTATTTATTAGTATAGATTTCAATAAGACATAACAGCATGTATAAAGATTTTATGCACAGGCTCAAATATATGCTGACAATTATGCATTTAATGTGTTGCTTCATAAACCAAATCGTGCAATCTCCGATCTAAACTGGACTGCATAGTATTGAAACTGCTATTTATTTCACAATTCACAAACGAAAAAAATAAATCAATAACTGGAAAAAATCTACAAAAATACTTTTCAAAGTGAAAACCACGAAACGTAATCAAATTTGGATAACATAACACATAATTTAAATTGGATATTCAACATTGTTAAAGGCAAACCAAATGTAAGCAATATTGAAATAAGAATTATTCAAAATATTTCTAACTTAAAAGCAAACCCAAAACTTGTATAAGTAGAAATGCATGTGTAAGTCATAAACGACGGTTCATTGGTTCATATGTCGTAAATTGCGCGCTTTACGATAACAAAGCATATACAAAGTACAAGAAAACAAAAATGGCCTTCACTATTGTCCACATTCGCAAGAACGGTACACCAACTGTGAAATCAGCAGAAAATCAAAACGTAAAATAATATCAACAACTCAAAATTTAACGTACCGTAAAATCTAGAACACATTTGCTAAATAAGTTGTAAACATTTAACCCAGCAAATATTTCTGATATTGAAAACCAACTATTTGTTAGCAATTATTATAATTATTGTTAATTGTGTTAAATGATTTTTAACACAAGTCCATTCTGAATGAATGTGGTTAATGTCAGTGTGCAGTCAATGTACAATCAGTACGTTTACACAGCGTATTTATTTAGCTCAAATTGTCTGAACATGAATACTGTTTATCCATTATTGCAATATGTTTATAAAAATAATCTTAAATTCATTATTAAACAAATCTACTACAACAAAGGTTAGTAAGTTAAAATCTTAACAAGAAGTTGTCACAGACAGTGTAACCATCCACCGGTGGATTTTTGTCGAAAGGGTTAAGTAAGAATTTGTGATTTAACATTTTGAGAAAACACTTCTGCGATCACAAGGCCCTGTCATTATTGACTTTTTTAACACAGGAAAATAACTCCAAGAATGCAATCCTTAATATGTGAAACTGTCGCAATGTGCAATATAGTATTGAGAGATAATTATTCTTCAAAAGATCGATTAAAAAGTGTATGCAGAAGAAGGGATTTTTGATATTAAGCTATTGTATGTCATTTTAAACAAAGGGCAATAACCCGTTTCAACTATACAGAAATCATGAAATCATTACAATATCCCCTCTAGCACTAGGGAATAATTATTCTGATAAAATGTCACAAATTTCAGACGCAAAGTCAAGGACGAATTAATGCATATCTTATTTTTAACGAAGGACAATAACTCCGTAAAGATGAGGCAATTAAGAAACATTGTCAATATGTACTGAAGCAATCGGAGATAAGTATGCTGAAAAAGTTAGATGCAAATCGCATCCATACTTTATCAGGATTTGCACAAAGATTATATATTAAATTTTAAAGAAATGAATATAACTTCTTAAAATGACGATACAATACACTTGATGGCGATTCCCTCGCTTGGGAAACTTCGTTATGTTCCATACGAAAAAATATGCGCGCCGATTTATTCCCTTCATTGGCGTCAAATACCAAAAATTATTCGTCTGACGCGTCACCTGATAAATGAGATTCCTTTGCTTCAAAGTTGAGTTTGTTTTGCGATATTTTCGGCCGTACCGAGATTATAAATACGTACTGATGTTTAAAAAAATCTTATGCCATATTAGAAACACTTGCTTTGTACTTAGTAGCCTGTTTTGCTTGTATATTCGCTTAAAAATGCTTTACGACTTTAACATGTTTCGCTTTCATAAAATTACAGTTATTTATATCTACATGTACGAGGTCCTATATATAATGCTGTATTGGGGTTACTTATGTTTATACTCGCTAATAATGGTCAGTTTTATAATAACAAAAAAGCCTCATAGGTGGATGCACTAAATAAAAATACCATTTTTAAAACAACCCTACTGTTCTATAACAAATAAACGCTTAACAAAACAACACCAATCTCTATGGAAATGCGATATTTGTATGTCTTTATTCGATTGAAACGATCAATTTCCTTTTTATTTTTGTTCTGTCTTTGCAATTCATTTTAACACTCCATCGCTCCCTGAAGCAGTTCAACAAAAAAGCATTAAATATATTAGTGTTCGTAATGATAGCATAGATCAAGTATGAAGAGCGTACGCTAGCGCTAAATGTATTTTATACAGAGTAAGCCGAATATATTTAAAATATAAGCATGGATAAATAATTGTTCGTGACATATATTTATGAAGCCACATAACAAGTTCGTACCCCACAAACACAATTTGAAATCGCGATTGATCAACTGCATGTAAAACAGGAAATCGCGTTTCCTGTTACGCCATAACTCAATGATCTTGATGTGTCTAATGTAGTGTTATGTAAAGCGAAGTCCGATTAAGTTTAAAACTAAATAATCTAATCAGCGTGTATTCATACCCACGCCATCAATAACGGTTCCATGTGGTTTTATTCAGGAAGTGTTGGAGGCATATACGATTTTCTTTTGTACATTTCTACGCTTGAGTCTGCTGCATGTTTATTTCCGATATTACTGCAGGGGTACAAATAATAACTTCCGCGTTTGTGACAGATTGCAATCTGTCTTTTCGCCAAAAGAAGACATATTTGTTTCGTCCGTCGTTTGTTTCTACAATTCATCCAAATTGGAACAGAAGGGGCGATTTACCTCATTCAAAGCGCGCACATAAATAGCATCTTGAAATGAATATATTTCAAACTGAATGCATTGCTAACCATTTGAATATACAATTACGGAATTTAGACTTATGTTAGTATGTGTTCACATTGTACGAAGCTTTCGTTCATATCCAGGATAGAATTTCATGATGTTAGTGTTCGTCTTGATCCTCTAAATGTCCTGGCTTATTATTTCATTCAAATTACAATTTGTAGCCACACACACTGTATATTCCATTATCAGGGGAGGCGATGTCAAAATAACTTTCCGATATTGTCTGAGGTTATCTTAACATTGCTTGGGTAAAGGAGTAACGCGCCGTACAATGACGTCCTTTTCGTAATTTTCATGGCGTCGTATGCTATTTGTCGAAGGTTTTTCTGCCATGTCCTTCGCTTTGTTTTAAATATTACAAGAGGTTGACAGAGGTTCCTTGTTCTCTTTGTCTAGAAAGTGTTTGAAGCCTTAGCGATATGCGTGTGTTTTATTTCTATGCAGAAGGGACTACTGCACTTTTATTTCCGATATAACTTCACTGGTACAAATAATGACTTCCGCGTTTGTGACCGATTGTAATTTTGTTTCCAATGGCAGACCTATTTGTCTGTTCAGTCCCCAAAGGATGGCATTCTATTATTTAGTAGTAGTTAAAATCGATGGTAAATGTACTTTATTTAAATTTGCTCACATTGAAAGGAACAGGACATGTCTATATTGAAAATTGTATGAATTGATTGCAATACCAATATACTATTAAGATGTGTAGTCGTTTTATCTTATTTGTACATTGTTAGAAGTTTGCGTCCACATCCAATTTTACAATGCATGATATGTGTGTTCTTCTTCAATCATCTCGCATACACAATTGCTTGCTTAATAAATACGTCTATGCACACTACGACTTGAGGCATTATAAAATAATATTCATGGCGGACAATGTGAATGTAACTTTCCGAGATTACTGAGTTTTATATTCAAAGTATTTTAATATAGACGTCACGCGCAGTACAAGGACGTCATTTTGTTAATTTCAAGACGTCATGTCGTGTGGTGTCTCTGTCATTGTCTTCCTTTTCCCAAAAATAGTTAAGATTGAATAAACATATCTGTTGTTTTAACACGTTTTGTGCAAACATATCACATTTATGAGTTTATATTATTTAACCGTATGTGAATTTAACGTTGCACATATACAACCGTGGTGTGCGTACAGTACTACGGACTAAGTACTTGTTCGTACCTAGAGGAAACTCGGCAAAAATTATTTTCCACTTTGAGTTAGTTAAACTATTTGGTTCTCTTGACTAATTTGGACATATTTGCATAATGTTAGTTTTGTCTGTGAATTGAATACATCGTCAATCACACTTCTACCATCTACAACCGTTACCATAATGTTAGTCATTTGTCTGTGAATTGAATACATCGTCTATCACACTTCTACCATCTGCATAATGTTAGTCATTTGTCTGTGAATTGAATACATCGTCAATCACACTTCTACCATCTACAACCGTTACTCACAGGAGTTATATTCCGCAAAATTATGATCTTTATTGGCCGTATTTGATAACAAGAATGTATTTCAAAACCTTTAACTTCCTTATTCAGCATTTAATATGGAAGCACTTTTCAAAATAATCGAGTATTTTTTTTCATTTCTGATTTATCTTCCGAAAAACACGGATATAAAGTAACTTGTATGGAGATTATTGGACAATATCAGACAAGGAACAGGAAATCTTTAGAATTATATCAAATATTATACGATGTGTTTTTCACGTGTTAATCGCCAGCTCAAAATATAAAGGACCTTTCGTATTTGTTTTTAACAAGCATATTGGTCTCTTCCCATTTTAATTAAGCGACGATTAAGCGTGCACCGAAATATAAATTGTGGTGAAGATATAAACAGGTAAGATAATAGTTCACGGCAGGTTAAATTTCACGATTTATATAATGCGGAACATAAACATAAATTAATGTCATAACCTCCCATTTTAGAAATTAAAACGTTTGCTTGCCTGTACTATATTTGTGGGTAATTAAAATATACCTTTTTCAAACCTTAACTTTCCAAGTTGGTATGTCGATTATTGAACGATTATTTTGTCATAAAAAATAAATTATTAACTGGCGTTTTTTGTTTCAGGGTCGACGTGGTTGGACATATGTATGTCATAAGCCAAAGTGTCATTTAATACATTAAAACATCGAACCAACAGGCCGCTAATAATATCTAGTAATTGGTAAGTCTCCGTTACACTTAAAAGTATCTCGCGGCAATCGTATATGGGTGCATATTCTGTCTAGAATAGTATGTGTATTAATGTTCATGTTGTGCTGACAGGCGTGACCTCGCTAAATTTAATTATAAATGTGTATTATTAGTTATTCCCAAGAATTTAGCCTAGATTCTGAGAGCAGTAGAGTTCGTATTTATTTGGTACGGATGTCCCCTCCGTTTCCATTGTCTGGCTGGGTTGTACAACATAATACATTTAAATTACACGTTCTTTGAGTTGTGAATGTCATATTAAATTAAATACTACATTTCATATTCACTTTGACGTATTAATTAAAATATGCATAATTCTTCCTACAGGACACAACGTTATGAATTCGATAATTTGTCGTATGCTCAAAACCACAAATTACTATTCATTTTACACATGGTGTTCATGTATACAACCAATCAAATGTAGGTTTAATTTAAAAAGATCAACACATGTTGGTATAATCTCTGTTTAAAATACGCATACACTGTCAAAACCGAACTAAGCGTCAAACGCGAACGACTGCAATTTTAATTGCGGTAAAGTATCAGTTGCTTCATTGCACAAAGGGTCAGGCTTAAAGGAATTATGCAATGACGTCACTTTGGAAAAATCATCGCACAGTTCGCTTCGCCGAATTTTGCTTCTCATGAGCATACGCGAGTTATAGATCTGTGGCGATATGTTCGATTCCGGATCTGTAAGATGCCTTCTACTCGTCACAAATGGCGTCAAAGGCATTAAAGGTTCATCCGACGCCAAGGAGTCTGTACTATTTGAGCAGTTTCGAAGATTTTTTGATCCCCGCTCGGATGTTTTTGCGATATCCATTTGTAGATCGGTAACCATATCAGTGCTGCTTTCGAACTTGCATAGGTTGTCATATTCGTATCGTGTCCTTTCTTGGTGGTCACTTGTCATTCTGTATTCGTGAATAGCTATTGTTTCTGTGAACGAAGTTCCAGTGTCAAAAACCTTTGAAGAAGTAAATACCCCTATCATTGGGGAAGGACAAGTCTTACACAGATAATTATGTGCAGGTGGAGCGCCATTTGGAGATTCTGGAAGAGATAAATCATTGAAAGCATGAACCGAAAGGTGTGTTGTTGTAATTGCATTAACATCGTTTTCATAGTTTGCTTCAGTCTTCACGAACAATCTTACTTTGGGGTCGCCATCTGGGGATTTATCGTGTTCAAGGCTACATGAGCTGGACATCGTTTTGATTATGAACGACACCGGATCGATTTGCAATTCAAGCGTATCTTTAGCAGTGTCTTTACGGTTCTCAACGTTTGCTTTAACATCGTAAGTATTCATGGAAAAGTTTTTGTTATCGTATGGTCGAGTATAGCCTAAATTATTCTTTGAGAAAAGAAGACCGCGCACGCGGCCATTAGTTTGCCAAGTTATGTCGTCTACTGTCGTTTCATCACGTAGACCCCGAAAGACGTCATTTTTACCAAACGTGAACTTAAGAACGCGTTGAAGACTTGCCAATATTTGCCAGACGTTGATCACCGAGAAGAATATTATGCTTAGAAAAAATATCATCAGCGTCGGGTAGCTCATAGTAAAGGGCGATTGATTAAACATTGCATTGATTAGAAATGCCACCGGTACGATACCCCGCAAGCAAATGTTGAACACAACAACGAGTAAAAGAAGACGCTTGTACAACAGAGTCTGTTGCATATTGCTTGTGTTGCACAGTCTTACAAGTTCCTCCAAAATGCCCGTCGATTCCATTAACACACCCACCAACCCGAGTAAACTGTTTTCAGTGTATCCAAGAAACACAGAATAACACAAGAGCGTCGCAACATGATGTACATTCTCAACTAGATACCTCGCCTTTTTCTTGCGTTGTTTCGAGAAAAGCGGTTCTAGAACATTGAACAGATATCTTCCGATGTTTATCGAGAATATCACCTGTGTAAGCTGGATGTTCCATTTCTCGATGGTCTGCGGATAGAACGGGTACAATAGAATGTCGCTGGTACATATCGCTACGGTGCTAGCTATGATGAGTATATCAATCATTACCTGATTTGTAATTCTGAAAAATAATGCGTATCACATAACATATCATTATGTGGTACCACAGTGCAGATAGAACGAAATATCCGACACAAACGTCCATATGTGAACATGTATTTGTTTATATCAACAAGGGAGCATTTATTACAACGCTATACTATAACAAAGTATTACTTTAAAAACAAAGCAAAGTACATCACTACCTAAAAGGCGTTATTGTATAACGATATAATTCTATCAATGACATATGCAACAACAAAAAAAATATGATCCAATGTGTGTGTATTTTTGCAGATATGACTTAAGCAAATCCGTAAGTTTAAATACACTACATTACACGCAATATTACATGAATACATACATTTTCGCAAACACCTGAGGCTTGTTTTGAAAATGCGCAACTAAACGTGTGAGTGTCCATCGGCCCGGGAGACAGGACAATAACTTTGTCTCCAAGCGCGGAAATAAGTTGTAACTTATAAAGCAACAGTTCATTGCAATGGATACCGTCATTATTTGGGCGTAGACGTTTGTCATTGTCAACTGGCACGTTCGGTTTAAAACACGTTACACCTGTTGCTATTATAAACTTGGGAGATTCAATGAACATGTCAATTTATCTGTGATTATTATTTGTTTAACACTCTTAATAAGTGATTACCCGTGATCGACTTTTACTATTCCACGAAAATATTTAAATAGTGCACAGTACACCTGCCGTCAACGAGTATTAGTATAAACCCATGCACTTCCAGAAATGCAGCCTAGTTGACGACTATTCAATAACTGCACAACATTCGTAATTATATTGTGCACGAAAGCACTGACTACAAATATAATGGTAGTTACACGCGCCCGCATGATTTCTTATCAAATAACCATAATTCCTTTCCTTCAGCAGATCTCAAAGTTTTACATCAACGTTTCCGATAGCTTATAAAAAGGGCGCTGTCGTCTGTTATATCCCGAATGTCGCATACAAAGTGTTTCTCTGAAACTAAACAAAGAAGTTAATATATTTCATGTGTCAGTCTATTTCACCCTGCTAAGACTTTTTGCAATCATAGCAAATACATCTGACCTAATCAGGAAATGTTTTTAAGCGACTGAATAGCTGTGAATGAGATATGCAAACTATGTATTTGAACATTTACGTAATTATAAGGGTAACTTCCGGGTTGTATTACAGACGGTTTTACAAATGGGTTTTCTGCAATTTAAACTACTTTCGTATGTAGTTGGTTATTGGATTGGGTATTATTACATGCCATTGATACAAACACTTTAAAATTCCTTTAAAACGGTTAAACAAAAGTCATTACGTACGTAATTCTGTGTAGACATATCAAGGACAATGGCTTTTAAGCTAATAATAATATGTTTAAGCCATAATACAGATTAACGGGAAAGGCGTATTTTGATCGTTTTTAGAGGATATTATAAAAATTACTATAATATACATCACTCTGCTCTAATTATTTAGATGAGGATGATAAGTTTATGATAATTTAATGTCACTGTTCTTATTCTTTTTTTATCATTTTGATTTAGAAGGACAATATAAACGGAGAAAAATAATGATTATGATGACGATGGGGATTAAAATTAATGACAATGACACGGCTGACAATAATGCGAATGATGACAATCATTATGGGGTTGTTTAGCTGTTGTTGTTGAATTTGATGATGTATTTGATAATGAAAGTGATGATGACACATTTTACATTGAATACGACCTTTTTAAATACGAGAACAATAATATAATTAGTGAAGAATTAATCGTAAGCTATAAAAATACGACTGTATTGACCCACAGTAACCTTTAAGTACGTATTCATTATCCGCCAGCTGCGTTATAACTTCCGCGTATTCAACGGAGATATAACGTAAGGAAACAAATATTTTTCAATATTTTCGTTATCTAATTTTGTTGCTTAATGTAGACCTATACCGATAGAATCGACACCGCTCGCTTTACAAGCTAGAAACACTGCCATATAAAAACTTTATTCACACCTCGTAACCCAAATACTGCGTTTGAATCGTGACTAAACCAGAAAATGGGATATTCATAAAAGCAAATTTCTCTCAGTCGTCAGGGAAAACGTTCTTTTTTTCGAGCTTTATTTGGAAATGATCAGGAAATAGTAGACGCTATCTGCAGTGGTAGACTGATGGAGTAGAGAAAACATAGTACTGCTTTTGTTAGCTGATAAAGTATGGATGTAATGTATTAAAATGCTGCGCTCCCTACGCAATAGTACATTTAAATCAACATGGAATATTTGTGAAGATGAATAAGATGATGGTTATTATTTAAATGATGGCGGTTGTTGTGTTTGTTTGAATATTATTGCTGTTGCTAGTGATAATGATAATGAATTATAGTTGCTGCTGTTGCTGCAAGTGCTGTCATCTGCTCAAGATAATGCTTATGCAGTGATGATGTTGCAGCTAACAATATTGCTACCTTTTACTGCTGATGTTCCTGTTAATATATTGCTAAAATGTTTGTGATAGTCATGTTTATTTGTCATGTAATTGCTGACAGAATATCCGCACAGAAAAGGGTAGAACATATGGATACATGTATGCCTTCAACTGAACCACGTTAAACCAATCTGAGTACAACGAGGAAATCTAAAACCTGAACAAGTTTAATTACTTCCGCATTAGGCTATCTAAAGGTGTCGGTTAGCTTTCTCTCCAATCAATAATCAGTAGTAGTCAAATCTGGCAAATCTCGGTAGCCTATTTAGGCTTGCGTACGTCACACATGTATGGCTAGATAATTAAACGCTTTCCCTACAATCATGGACATCATGCTATTTCGGTAGTTTTGTCTCACATTACAAGACAAGTTTCATTTACCGATAGGTTTTCATTTATTTCATTCCGAAAAAATGCGTTTATTGATATCTTGACAGCAACACTGTGTTATCAACATTATGCGTTATTTGATGTACATTTCGTGTTTTCCTGAAGATTTCCTGGCCCAGCTCCGACCCTTAAAGTCTTGGGGATGGAATTCACTGGTAAACCGTAAGTGAAACTTGGCCAAAATGTGTTACCGCATCTCCCTACATTGAAGAGTGTTGAATCCTTTGTTACAAAGACGCGGTGATGTTGCCAAAGGTCTGTGTGATTATGATCAAATCATCCAATGGAATAAATGAAGTGTATTCAATCGGGCCTGCTGGCGTTATTTAAAATGACATTTAAGGTGAAAAGGTGGGTTAAAAAGCTACGCCGAAAACAGCAAGTCGTATGAAAAATTAGTTGATATCATTTATTTAAATACTTCTTTTTCTATGTACCGTTAACAGAAAGAGTTAAGATAATGACATATTTAACAGGCATCCGCCCATACAATAAGCTGATACTTTAACAGAAAGAAACAAGATATTATGTTACCATCACAGTGTCTGTGACTGCTATTGTATATGCACACCATCGTGCGTATCGTCATAATGTATGCCTTATAATTACGTTGCACATTATTATTGTAAGTATTATATCATTCGCAATTACACATGTGTGTGCACCCTAAATATTCAAAGACGTAAAATTATCGATAGCGGCTGCATTCACTTTTGAAACGATCATGTTATTGCAACAAGTTGGCTAACTGTTAAATCCTTATTTAATGTAAGGAGGTCGAGCTTCTTTTTGTAAATTTTCAATTAGCGATCCTTTTTTTCAAATGATTTTAGATTAACCAAAACTATAGACAGCGTTATTATTATATGTAGAGTTATGCAAAATGATTGTTTAGAACTGTTCTTATAAATAGCCGAACTGATCCAATTTCCGATAAGCACAATAAACGACTAATCGTTACAAATATAAATCGACGTGCACAAGTCGTATACGTCCATGTATTAACTATCGAAATAACACCTTTTGGATACACATCTTTTTATAGCACACATATATTTTTTTATCCCATTTTCACCGCGACATTGACGGTATAACACGTTGTGGAATATACTTGCTTGTATTCAACACTGTGGAATATACCTGTCGCGTGCACGGACTACTTTTTAAATGACGTCATGCGATATGCGCTAAAATTTGGTCGATATTGTTTGGTTCATTGATCGAATTATAAGGTCACCCATTAGAAGAAAATGTGCATATTTTGCAGAAATATATATGTATAACATATTCGCCAAAAGAAATGTTGAAATAAAATATAAAATTACACGATTTTTGTTTTGTTATTTTTTTATTTATATTTACTTTACCACTGAATGATTTTTCATAAGAAACACAGTCAACAAAACTTAAGCTTCAAAATTATACGACCTTCAACCTTTAAATCTAGTCATATGACATAATTTTTCGCCATCCGTATAATGAATCAGCTGATTGATGGCGTCATAAAATGACAAACTTATTGCGTCATTTTCCCCATTTTTTTGACGATTTATTATAAACGCGACTTACTTCACATGTTTTCTACATGTCGAGGGGTGAACGGAAGACTGTTGTAACTCATATTATATTAAGAAGGAGATACTGCAGTTTTCCGTTCAGCCCTCGATTTACTGTATGTCGACATATCTGAATTGTCAATTGATCACATTTTCCTTATTTCGTGTAATGTGCATTGTTTATAACCGAAGCATATACTTTTGACATTTAACTTAAATATTCAGAATGTACAACAAGCCATACACATATCGCACAGTTCATGAATAATCTGCTATGTTTGCTTTCCTATTTAATTCA
The DNA here is from genome assembly GCF_020536995.1 of Dreissena polymorpha. Classification (NCBI taxonomy): domain Eukaryota; kingdom Metazoa; phylum Mollusca; class Bivalvia; order Myida; family Dreissenidae; genus Dreissena; species Dreissena polymorpha. Next base: position 23,310,236 of record NC_068363.1, read on the forward strand.
CGTTAGGCATAGAGCTGTGTAAAGTATAAGATGGTAAAAATAGCACCACACTGGAATTTGGAACGTCCCATTTTTTACACGGGTATTTTCTACTCATTTATCTGTTGTGTACTGGAATGTTTTCCATTCTTTGTGTATTTATATATTAAATTATTTTCTCGTACAATAAGGGCATTTACCATAGATATATAAAACATTGTGCAAGTTTAAACATAATTATGTTTGTATGCAGAAATCTGCAAATGCAACCGAGTTTACCAACGGCTATTATTAGATAAACTGCGCAGGTTCATTTGAACAGCAGTAATGTAGAGTACATGACGTAGCGTGTGACGAAGAAGAAAGTTTATCGCGTTCATAAACTCATTTGAATAAAGTGATAGAATGGCATAAGGGTCTTTATTTAACTATGCTAAAATAATTATTAAAGACCCTAGATGCAATATCGTCAATTATTGAGTTAAATGGATTATTAGATGGATTTTGAAGGATTATTAAAGGTAAGATACTAGTTTTTACGTGTTTTGATTTTTGTTTGTACTTTGGTCGTTCCCTGTTCTTGGGGAAATGATTTTAACATGGGCGCCATTGATGCATCGGATCACACACGGCATACCCATAACATTATATAAAAACACGTTATGCGCGTCCTTAAATTCGTCGTCCGAAGTCGGAAAACGTATTGCCCTGTATTTTGTCAAATAAAGTGTCAGTCGCTGCAATTGTCTGTTTACTCGTCAAAATTGTCAAGGTCTTCCATAGCTAAAGAAACTTCAGCGTACAGTTTATTTAGTATTGACAGACCTGTACAAAGTCGCGCCAGTCAAAAATCATAAAAAGCGACATTTAAAGTTATGGTAGCCAGAACTAGGTCGTCGATGGTGTACATGTATGTTGACATCGACAGCATTTTGTCAGGAGCAATCGCCGCCATATTGGATTTTGATCATTTTCTTTCGAAAATAAAATGAATTATAGTAAAGTAAAATCTTCTTTTCGCGGTCGTAATGTGTTAAAATTCGCATACTGCGTAAAATTGAATGTAGGCATATGGTGATATGTTTACTTGTTTTACAGTTTGTGTGTGATTTTTTTAAAGACTATTTTGCTTACCAGAACAAATACATGTATATCACTACGCATGGTTACATTTGTCAGATCTTAAGCGCTTTTATGACTGAATTAAAATTATTGTTAAGGTTATTAGATCTATTTATGTTAAATGTCACGTTGAAAAAATCAAATGGGATAAATAGAATACTAGGATTAGCGTTGAATACAGAGAAGTTTATGTTGCTCGGCTCGAACACCGAAAGCGCTCGCCAAGGCTCGCGCTTCCGGCGTTCTAAGCCTCGCAACATAAACTTCTCTGTATTCAACGCTAACCTAGTATTCTCTATATACAAGTCACTTTATATGATATTAACATTGATCACTTAGTTATGTAAACATGTAACAATATTGCTTTCTCAGTAAACTTACCTTACCTACCTGATAGTAGTGTGTCCGGTAATATCATTATAAATCTTGGATTTATGTCCAAACACTGAACATTATCTCAATCCGATTTTGGGCAACAGAACATCAATATTTTATTGTTATAAATGGTATATGTTTTTTTATATGCTTTGATATTTGTCAGAATATTTCAAACTATTTTGCAAAGATGCTACGAACATTTTCCTTATCATCAACGCCGTCGTGTTCATTTGTCTTTCCTTCGTCAAACAAACATTGTACTCGGTATAAATGCATCGGTCATCGTCCTTGCTACTTTAAAGTTCAGATTTAATAAAGATCTCCGATTATATAGCTAGCAGGTATTCAAAGCGCCCTACTTTCCTGTAGAACTGATTCGACCAATAGCCGTACCAGGAAGTTACATCGCGCGGTACATAACAAAAAAGCGTTGAGCAAGTCGCTATAACGGATTTATCGTTGTTCCCTGTGTATGCGCGAACCAAAAAAAAAACTACATCGATGACATACGGTGCGCTAAGGCGAGTCAATGCACTTAGGACAACGATGAACGTGGTGTGCTATAAACAGTATTAATTTATTAGAAAAATGTGATCTTTCCGACAATTGTCATGTCTTCTACAATTATTCAATGCTAAGACTGGTTTTAAACGACAAATCATTACGTCACATCACATTGATCTGTTATCCGACGGAAAGTTTCCATACATACTTTGCAACGAGCGATCGAGCGCGATAAAAATACACAATGACATCGAAAAATACATGTTTTCGATATGATAAGCTGAAGAAGCAAAAAGCATAAGAATAAACGATATTATGAACATAGTGGTTGAGCAGTTCTGTCAAACGCAATTTATAGCATGATAGTCTATGTCGAAAATGTGAAAACAGAACTAAATCAGACCATTCGGGCTCAATAAAAAAATCATCATCATATTCATCATCATTATCATCATCATCATCAGCAGCAGCAGCGACAGTATAATAATAATCTTCATCATCATAAAAACCACCGCCATCATCATCATAATTATCATCAGTGGTACCATCATATTTTAATTGTATTGCCAGATACAATTCCATAGCCATCATTATTGCACGAATTGTAAACGCACCCCATATTGTAATTGCCGTTCTCGTCGCCATAGTCATCGTAACATCAGAATTAGAAGCAGCAATATCGAGTGTATCAATGCATCATTATTAAGAGTCAATACAAAGGAGATTATGTTTCAGAATGACGTGATTTTGCACGCTATTTGCATATACATCATGTCAGATGCGCAGACAATTATGATTGCCGAATCAGAGATAGTCATGGTATTTTAACTGGGAATTTCATTATTTTGAATGGTTGATCAATTTTGAATAATCAATCAGACGTTAATCGTGAAACCAAGTAAGTACTTGGCCTTTAACAGTCTCATATTCGGGATTTTTATTTTGTGTCATCATTGCTTATTCAAAACTCAAACGGACGCTAATCAGATACATCCATCAGCTTTAGAAAAGTTAAATAAACTTCTTAACTCGGCTCAAACAAAAATATGTTTATTAATATTTATAATTAATTACATTAATTTTAAAGGGATACGATGGATCTGTGTTTCAATTATACGCATTATCTAGCATTTCTTACTGTCAACGTAGTTTACCGTTAATATAGCTGCATCAACTGCCAAAAATTGGCATTTCAGTTGAAATTGTGTAATAAAACATTTAAACAATACAATTCAGAAATAAACATAATAAATAATGGCGTCGTTGTAATAAAAAATTGTTACATTATCTAGTTGAAAAGCGTTGTAATATTTATGTGCCCAATAACAGAGCGTATCAATTTGCATTCGACACCGTCGGTACATCTTCGTTGAATTTTCAAAATGTGCACGATAAATCTTTGCTACCGCGTATATCACGAGAACCCGTATGTATATTGGATCTTTTTGTGCTTTCAAGGCTTCATTGATTGGAATAAAAGTCCTTCGGCAAAATGGTTTTCTACGGCGTAAAAAAGTTAATTGGCATTCAGTGTCACGAAACAGTTCCTACTGGTGCGCATATATGTTTCAGTTCTTTTACAATTGCATCGTGTTTTTGATTTTAATGCATCAGAAAATTGTGATATTTAAATAAGTGGTGATATTTTGTCTCGTTTTAAAGTTTTTGTGTGATATTTTTTAAGACTATTTTGCGTATCAGAACAAATACATTTATATCACTACGCATGGATACATTCTCCAAGGCTCGCGCTCCCGGCGTTCTATGCCTCGCAACATAAACTTCTCTGTATTCAACGCTAACCTAGTATTCTCTATATATGTGAGTGGTATACGATTGCGAGATATAATCCTTGTGAAAGAATATTATAAACAAATCACATATTGTTTTACTAGTTTAGTTTAAGTCATGAAAGGATTGAAAGGTAATATTTAATCTTTAAGATATAGTTTCTAACATAACTATATACAAATAAGAAAGACAATTTTACAAAGAGTAAAGCAAATTGTAAAAGCAAGTTGATAATTCGTTTACCTGCCGTGTTTGCCGTATAAAACACTTCTTGGTATGTATGTCATAGCTTAATATAAGTTAACACTTCGCATCTGACTGTATTTTTCTGTTATTCGTATTTAAGTGAGTTATTAGTAATGTGTGTTTGAGCTAATATGTTTTAATATCCAAAAGTCCAAATGTACAATAATTGCTGGCAATGTTTCACTCTAGATGGTCTTTTTTATTGTAATTGTATGCGCATATTAATGAATGTAATATAATGTGCTGTATCTGGATAAACAGCGCTAATGAGTTTTGTTGGTATGTTTTCTTTGACCTTGCGGTCCGTTGTTAACCTTCGTTAATGGATGCAACGTTATTATGAGATTATGCAATTATTACAGGTAATTTACACTAGTAAATTCCACTTGCTACATCTCGCCAACATTCATCTGATTTGCGTTTTCTCAATCAGCAGACATTACACATTTTGTCTTAATTTCATTCTCGGTTTAGTTCGCGCTTGTATTTGATCAAATATAATGAAATGATACCATTAAGTCGGATGTTTTATATGTTCACATGAAGTTATAATAAAGTAGTGTAAGATTAATTTTTGTGGGATAAACAATTTATACGTTTGGGTTTATGTCAATTTTTATGTTAAAAATGGTTTTGTAAAAATACTTTAACAATTGTTTTAATAAAAGATGAGATATAGTTATACATATTGTTGCTTGGTTAAACTTGCATAAGAAATATGCATTTTTTCTATTCTTAACTTTGAGTAGTGAAATACAATGTATTAAAAAAGATATTTGTCTGGCTTTTTTACTAAAAATCCTAGGAAATTATGTAATTGTGTATGTATACGTGAATAAATCAAGTCCAAATGTTAGGTTTGAGCGCCTTTAAAGGGGTCTTTTCACAGATTTTGGCAGATATTGAAGTTTATCATTAAATGCTTTGTATTGACAAATATATACATTGGATCTAAAAAGCTCCAATAGAATGCAAGCAATATAATTTTCAGGTTTTTAAATCGTCAAAAGATGCATATAATGAATATTGAAGAGCATGGCAAATGTTCAGTATTACTGTTTCCTAAAAAATATCATAACTACAACGAAAACGTGCGAATCTGAAACAATTTGTCCTCTTTTTTATGTTGTCAAATCGTGAAAAGGCCCATTTAAATCAATCAAAACTCTAATGCTTGGTATTATTGATATGTAAGCATGTTTTACTTATACTAACTGAATAAAAGTAATGTGTCACAAGTGTTGTTACTTTTAACAAATATCACTAAAATTCTTAAATTAAACAAAAGTAAATGCACTGTGCTTCGAGTAGGTACATTTAAACAACGTAATATTCATCTTTAAAAAGAAATGAAATTCAATTGGACATCAGATGAAGTAACAACGTTAGGGATAACCTTTACAGACAATGAAAATGAAACAGTTCTAAAAAACATATTGCCTAAACTACACAAATTTGAAAATTGTTTAAAATCATGGCAGCATCGTAAGCTTTCACTAATCGGTAAAAACACCGTGTTAAAAACGTTTGCACTCCCCAAATTTATTTATACACTAACAGTTCTCCCAACTCCACCAAATGATATCATTGAAGATATAAAATCAGAAATATTTTATTTCATATGGGACGGTACACCTGATAAAATTAAGCGAACTAAAATTAAGCGAATTAGTTCAATCAGTAGAATATGGAGGTATCAAACTAACGGATATAGATTCATTCTTGAATACAATCAAATGCAGTTGGATCAAAAAATATTTAGATAATACCAATACGAGTAAATGGAAATTATTCTACCAGAAAATTCTTAAAAAATATGGTGACCCCTTACTTTTTTAATGTAATAAGGACAATATTATCTTAGATGAAATTCAAACCCGAAACATATTTCTATCGAATGTTCCATCGGCATGGTAAAAAATTACTCATAATTTAGAAACCAAAATAATCAGTAAAGTCATTATATGGAATAACAGAGACATAACTTCTAACAATAAAACGTTTTTCTATAAACATTGGTTTGAACGAAACATAAAATATGTAGATCAATTGTACGACTACAGAATAAACGACTTCTTTTCTTTTGATAACTTATGCTACATATTTGGATTACCTACAAGTAATTTCCTGATGTACTACACATTGATCAAAAGTATACCCATACATATTAAAGCTGTTACCAATACAAATAACACACAATGCACTCAAAAAGCATTCGTAGAAAATATAATTGCAAAAGAAAACAAAACGAACAAAATATTTTACACACTTCAAATTAAAAACCCAACCGAAAGCTCTAACGCTCAAACTAAATGGCAAAATCTTCTTGGAGAAAAAGAATTAAATTGGAAACAAATATTTATTATTATATAACATAAACTATGATAATAAATTACAAGCTACAGAATAAATACAATTGTATTACAAAGGAATGCGATAACAATAAAAAAATATATAATATACATTGGGCACGTAAGGAAGTACGTACCGCTGTAAGCAAATACCACCACTAGCCGTCCGTTGAGATATATTCTTTATGTTGTGTTTTACATAGACCTTTTCACAGATTTTGGCATGCATTGAAGTTTGTCAGAAATGCCTTGCATTGATAAATAAAGACATTAGATCTAAACTCTAGTAAAACAAGAAGAATAAATTAAAGAAAGAAAAAAGTAACCCTCAACTGATCTCGAACCACTTACCGCTGTAGCAAAGGTCTAACGAATAGACCACTCGGCCATCAATGATCATACTATGAGTGATGTATTTTATCTTTTATATAAGCAATCATCGCAGTGTCACAAAATATAACGACAACTACAGATCTCTCCAATTTATTCAATCGTTTCGCGTTGCAAAGCTTTATAATTTTCAGGTTTTTTAAATCGTCAAAAGATGCAAATTATGGATATTGCAAAGCATAGTAAATTTTGGTAAATGTTCAGTATTACTGTTTCCTCACAAATATCATAGCTACGACGACAATTTACGAATCTGAAACAATTTGTTTTTCATTTTGTTAAACAAAATGTGAAAAGGTCCTTTTAATGTGTGATATCATGTGAACTATGTGCAATCATATAATTTAATATATATGACTTAAGTATAATTCGTTAAAAGTATTATTTCCAAAACACTAACGTGCCGCTTTTTTCATTTCTACTAGCATATCTTTAGTGTTTTTCTGACAATTATTGTTATTAATTCGGCTTTTAATTATCCGATATTAATGTGTGTAGCATGAGGCATCTCTTTATTTGACTTTTATCATTTCTTGAATTATATGTCAGACCTTCGTTTATAATAGCATCGTTGACAAAATGTTGACTACATGTTCAATCAATAGTCTGTAGACTTTCGTTCAAGAGTTTTGAACATTTAAACGTATCAGAGTATTGGTACTAAATCTGCAATATGAAAAGCTTAATACATTTTACCGTGTCAAAGTATTGGTACAAAATTTGCAATATGGAAAGCTTAAGACATTTTACCGTATCAAAGTATTGGTACTTAATATGCAATATGGAAAGCATAAGACATTTTACCATATCAAAGTATTGGTATTAAATCTGCAGTAGGGAAAGCTTAAGACAGATTACCGTATCAAAGTATTGGTACTAAATCTGCAATATGGAAAGCTTAAGACATTTTACCGTTTCAAAGTATTGGTACTAAATCTGCAATATGGAAAGCTTAAGACATTTTACCGTATCAAAGTATTGGTACTAAATCTGCAGTAGGGAACGCTTAAGACATTAACCGTATCAAAGTATTGGTACTAAATCTGCAATATATAAAGCTTAAGATATTTTACCGTTCCAAAGTATTGGTACTAAATCTGCAATATGGAAAGCTTTAGACATTTTACCGTATCAAAGTATTGGTACGAAATCTGCAATATGGAAAGCTTAAGAATCTCAACGTATCAAAGTATTGGTACTTAATCTGCAATATGGAAAGCATAAGACATTTTACCATATCAAAGTATTGGTATAAAATCTGCAGTAGGGAAAGCTTAAGACAGATTACCGTATCAAAGCATTGGTACTATTTTGTGTTTATGTTGGTTTGTATTGTGCTGTATTGTGCTGTTTAGTATTGTTTGGGCAATCGGTCACTTGCCTTAAATAAAGGACCAACTAATTGTTTTTTAATGAGAATTCAATACTGCTCCAGCAGCTGGAGTTTCACTTCTTTATATTAATCTGCAATATGGACAGTTTTAGACATGTTTACGGTATCAGAGCATTGGTACTAAATATGCAATATGGAAATCTTAAGACATTTTACCGAATCAAAGTATTGGTACTAAATCTGCAATATGGAAAGCTTAAAAAAACAATGCTCAATTCATGTTATTGTTAGAAGTTTAATGTATAAATATATAATTTATATAAATTAAGAATATATAAACATATACAATTAAGCAAATAAAAGATTAACTGTATGCACTGGCACTTAACAGTTTATCGTTTTACAAAACTGTGACCTCCCTCCCCACAAAACAACAACAACTAAACTAGCATTGATTTATCGTTATGATCCATGTGCATGACAGTTTGATCATGATGAGCAACGCCAGTGTTTGGCAGGTCATTATTAGATACGTCAATGCTAACCTGGTCAGAAAGATCAGTGATGTCAATGTCCTCTAGCGTGTCATAGTCTGCTTCAATCTGTTTTGCTCTCACAGATGGATTCCTCACCATAGTGTACGCTTTCAACCAACGATGTCTCGGCCTTCCTAACGCAGTCCAAGAGCTGGAATAAGTGACGTCTGTTGAAACGTCACCAACGGTTCCATATGTGTTTAGGCGAGCCTGGTTCCGGTCTTGTGGCATACCGTCAATCAGAATGTCACAAAATACCAACAAGACCGGGTGTCGATGGCACTCTTCGAAATGGAGGAAACTAACGTAGTTCATGTAACCTAACGAACAAAAATAAAACGACTTTGTGAATTATAACAAACAGTATTTAGAGAAAATTGTATTCTCGTGTCAGATTCTCGCCTTTGGTAATAAACACCCTACCGGTAATTATTCGTTAACAACGTAACAACTATTAAGCTACATCACAAACATTGGTACCCAACATCAAAACTATCCGTAAGCTACGTCACCACTATTCGTGAATTACAGCACAACTGTTCGTAAGCAACAGTACAACTAAATGCAAACTACAGTATAACTAAACGAAGACTACAACACATCTTAACGAAGACTATATAACAACTAAACGAAGACTACAGTATATCTAAACGTAGACTACAACGCACCAAAACGTAGGCTACAACATAACTAAACGATGAATACAATAAAAACTAGAGCCTTGTCACAGACGTGACGAATACCCCCACAAGCCGCATTGACACAGAATATTTTGCATGTTGTCTTCACAAAAAACAGCGGACACCATGCTCAATGTTTAAAACGCACTAATTGACCCCGTGACCTAGTTTTTGACCCGGCATGGCCCATGTTCAAACTTGACCTACACATCATCTAGATACAACTTCTGACTAAGCATGGTGAACATCGGATAAAAACTACTTGAATTAAAGAGCGGACACCATGCTGAATGTGTATAACGTACTAAGTGGCCCCCTTGACCTAGTTTTTGATCTGACATGACCCATGTTCGAACTTGACCTTAAGATCATCTTGATAAAACTTCTGACCAACTTTGGTGATGATCGGATGAAAACTACTCGAATTAGAGAGCGGACACCATGCTGAATATTAAAAAAGTACTAAGTGACCCCGTGACCTAGTTTTTGGCCCAGCATGGTCCATGTTCAAACTTGGCGTAGAGATCATTTAGACACAACTTCTGACCAAGTTTGGTGAAGATATCGCATAAAAAATACTTGAATTAGAGAGCGAACACCATGCCGAATGTTTAAAACGCACTAAGTGACTCAATTACCTAGTTTTTCACCCGGCATGACCCATATTCAAACTTGACCTAGACATCACCTAGATACAACTTCTGACCAAGTTTGGTGAATAATGGATAAAAACTACTTGAATTAGATAGCGGACATCATGCTTGATGTTTAAAACGCACTAAGTGTCTCTGTGACCTAGTTTTTGACCTGCCATGACCCATGTTGAAACTTGGCCTAGACATCATCTAGATACAACTTTTGACCAAGTTTGGTAAAGCTCGGATGAAAACTACTTGAATTAGAGAGCTGACACCATGCTCAATGTTTAAAACGCACTATGTGACCCCGTGGCCTAGTTTTTGACCCGGCATGAACCATATTCGAACTTGACCTAGACATCATCTAGATACAACATCTGACCAAGTTTGGTGAAGATCGGATGAAAACAACAGCTCACTCCTATATACCCCCTTAACTTCGTTTGTGGGGGTATAAAAACGAAGGCTACAACTCAACTAAACGAAGGCTACAGTACATCTAAACGTAGCATAAAGTACAACTAAACGAAGGCTACAATACAACTAAACGAAGGCGACAGTACTACTAAGCGTAGTGTAAAGTACAACAAAACAAAAACTACAAAACAACTAAACAAAGGCTACAGAACAACTAAACGAAGGCTCCAGTAAAACTAAGCGAAGGGTACAGCACAACTGAAGGTAGGCAACATGACATCTAAACGTAGGCTACAGCACAATTAAAAGTAGACTACAGTACACTTAAACGTAGGCTACACTACAAGTAAACGAAGACAACATTACAACTAAACGAATGCAACAGTACAACTACACGAAGGTTCGACTATAAATAAACGAAGGCTATTATACAACTTTACGAATACCTAAGTACAACTAAACTTAGGCTACAGCACAACTAAACGAAGACTATAATATAACGAAACAGATGCTACAGTAAAAACAAACGAAGGTTACAGTACAACTGAAGGAAGACTTAAGTACAAATGAACGAAGGCTACAGCAAAACTAAACAAAGTCGCCAGCACAATTACACATGAGCTACATTACAACTAAACGAAGGCTACAGCAAAACTAAACAAAGGCTACAGTACAACTAAACGAAGGCTACAGCCCTACTAAGCGTCAGGTACAGCACAGTTATTCGTAAGCTAAACTACAACTTTACTACTCGTTGACTAAAACACAATCATTCTCATGATAAAAATTTGGACATTTTCATGCGGAAGTGATATACAATGCTAAGAATAAAACATAATATACACCAGAACAATTGTAATTTTTAGGATAAATCTACATGATTTACATGGTAGACGGATGAGCTTTACATTATTCATAGATTTCACCTAATGACCAGGTAGTTTTAAAGAGCAACATGTCATCGTATAGATCATTCCTACAAATGCATTTAAATATCATTTGAAATACCCCAAACAAGTATCTTACCTTTGCCCCAGGTAATTGTTATTTTATTAACAGAATAATAACATTAATATAATTATTATCAACACTTGTATATTTTACATTTCGTTAAAGCTATGCGTAAGCTACATAACAACAATACGTAATATACAGTACAACTATTCGTAAGTTACAGCACAAATATTCCCAATATACAGCGACCTTTATCCCATGTTTCGAAGCCATTTACGAGACCACACTAGTCCAGCCTGGAGAGCGACATGATGCCCAGGATCATGCCCTTAATAATGGTGAGAAGACAGCCGAACAGGCCGAGCACGATGTAGAAGAAGAACGTGAAATAAGTGACATTGTGGAATATCTTCCTGAAAATATAACCGATTACAGACGTATAGTTCGAGGACGATGTAGAAGAAGAATAGACATTAGTGACATTGTGGAATATTTCCCTGCAAATATAACCCAGGGATAAAAAATAAGTGTTCGCAAATTCGCCCGGATGAATAGATTGAAGTTGGGGCTAGTCAATGTCAAAGACAGGGTACCATTTTTAAGCTAGTAAAATTTCACGCAATTTATCATAAATACCTCTGTATTGAAAGTAGCTAAAGCAAATACAATTAAAAATCTACGATTTGGGCCAATCAAAGCAAGTATATACCTATGACATTATCCTGGATTACGCTATAGGTTTTGATACTGGGCAACCAACGGTAAGAAATAACTTTCTATAACTGTAACCGGTGAATATTATAACAGAATAAGACCATCAATATTCCAATACCAATATACAAATAAACCTACCTGTTGTCCAAAGCCAAAATAACGGACGTGTCTTGTTTTCCTTGCGAATCCACCGATATCCGGGTCTGAAGAAGTCCACGACAGAATAACTTTTGCAGCAACGTAAAGGCGTAGAAAATAAGAACTCCTGATCTACAAGAAAAACAGATATTATTATCAAACGTAATGGCGTAGAAAATAAGAACTCCTGATCTACAGGAACCACATATATTATTAGCAAACTATGAGTAGCTCAACCTTTTCAGAACAGCTTTTATATGCAATTTGCTGAATATATTAAAACCAAACTTTGGTCTTTATTAATAAAAAATGAAATACAACATAAATACTCAATTAAAAGACAAAAATGATGGCAACTTGGTGTGTTATGTAGATCAGTTGTCCTTCCGAACAATTTTAAAATACAAGTCTCATTATGAGAAAACTTCAATAATAGCATGTGCGCAAAGATCCAGATTAGCCTATGCAGTCCGGCAAATAATCAGGGAAGACACTTTCCGTAAATATGCAACTTGTTCTTTGAAGGAAGCCTCTTCTTCGCGAAAATCTAATCTATGCGAAAATTGTTGTTCGCGATTAGCTAGTACGGAGGCGCTAGTTAATCTGAACCGACACTAAACGCACATGTATGCATTAATCCCATTTGTTCCAGAAGGGGCTCACATGCACGACGTACAGAAGGTTCCACAGGTACTTCAGGACATCTCGAGAGATTAGTCCGAACACAGGCAGCACGATAAGGTAGGCGAGTGCAAAGAACGTCAAAAGCAGGACAGCCCACACAATGATGTATCATGAAAACAAAACAGACATGTTCCACTAGCCTGCCAACAACACGCGCAAAGAAAAAAGGGGCAGACAGCTGCGGCAGGAAGCCGATTCGGCCTGTATATTTGCAATATGCGGCAGAGAAGGTTTCCACAACGACAGTGAACGCTGCACAAGCAACAAGCAACCAGACGTTGAATAAACAACCGTGACATACTCAAGGGACGCAAGTCAATTGTCTCTCGAGACTTACACACGCAAACAAGTAATATATATATATATATATATATATATATATATATATATATATATATATATATATATATATATATATATATATATATATATATAGTGAACACTGAGGGATATATTTGTGTTGATATGTCAATACTTATCATCGCAAACTTAAAAATAATGTTTGCGTCTTCTTTGACAAAGAATATCCTAACATATATTACAATGAACCATAATATGTTATAACGTTCTTATAACTTATTTCATTCCGCAACGTACATTATGATTACATTAATAACCGTATTACCGAAGTGTGAAAGAAACTTAATGCAACTTTATCAGTTTATGTTATATGTGAATATATATTTAGAATATAATAGACAATTATTTGATTAAGATTTGAGTATTGAACGTGCCCACTTACCCCATAGTATATACGCTATTTGTGAACCTGCATAGGCCATGCTGTCAGACTAATGAAAAATAAATATAAACACATTTTGCCAGTGGTGTAAATCAAACTGTTTGTCTGATTTTCGGAATTATAAATTAAGCAGCTGACACTCAATGGTTTTAAATCGTTCGTTTTGATGTACCATTTACAATATTTAAATAACGTTATCGGTATATTTAAAGAAGTGTATACTTTTGTATGCCAATTGTTGGGTTTGTCTGGCAAAGTATGTACTTAATATAAGCAAAGAGGTTATTGTCTATAAAGGGCGAGGAGTGAGATAATCTAATCAGTAATGTTTCACACACATGCGAAAATTTCTGCAAACTTACCAACACAAACACAGCGTTTCTGTCGTCGCGGTCAAAGGGCAAATGGTTGAATATGCCTTTAAACTTCAGCTTGATATTGTGGCGGTAGTTTGTACGAATTTGGAATATTGAAAACAGGGTCAACAGGGACGACAGTATAAAAGACAACAAGGCCGACACTGAAATTAAGATCAAAAGAAATATGCTTAGAAAGGTACATAAATCTATAAGAAGCAATGTTTCCCAACATCAGTTGTGTAATATTTGCTAATTTTGGCTCCTTAATAATTGAAACTAGTTAAGGTACTGGATAGTGGATTTTATTTTTTTTAGATATTTAATGCGAAGTTATACAAGTATTTATTGGTAATAATATACTTAACTACTTAACGCATTTAGACCCACAATTAGTTCAAACCACAACACTTCGATATCAATTAGTCGAACATGAGAACACAGTGTTTTCATTACATTTTACCAAAATATAGAAATAAGTGAAGACGTAATAAAACGCTTTCAAATATAGAAAAGAATCATCAAGCCAATTATTTTACATAACCATATTAGATTGAAATTGTCGACATACATGAACTTTTGTGTTTAACATTACATCTAGTGCATCTTGTTACATCTTTTCAGCTACAATAAATATGTAACACATATCAAAACAGGAAGCCTGTTACTGCAAAATTCTGAGAATTTTCTGCACTTTGATTAAGTAAATACTTATGACTTAAGTTATATGGGTTGTGAGTTGTGGCGTTTACTTACCGTTGACCTATTTACCATAAGTCTAAGATTTATTTACCATTGGCATATCTACCATAATTGTTGGTTTACCATTGGGCCGTCCTGAAATACCGTTGACCGTATCGTTTACCGTATTGACCACCATTGTTGGTTTATCGTCGACCGTATGGACTTATTATTGACCGTTTTGACCTCCCATTGACCTTATTGACCATAAGTCTTACGTTGGTTTACCATTGACATATCTACCATAATTGTTGGTTTACCGTTGGACCGTCTTGGAAAACCGTTGACCATATGTACCAATCGTTTACCGCATTCACTTTCATTGTTGGTTTTACCGTCGCCGGCCATCTTCACCTACCGTTTATCGTATTGACCTACCGTTGACCGTATTGACCATAAGTCTGAGGAACGAATAACCGCTGTCGTCGACGGTACTGTTGCCTTCGGCCGTCGTGTTTGGGTACAGGAACTGCACCAACTTCTCAAGCTGGTAGGATCCCAGTACGATTATAATACCGAACTGAAACAAGATGGTAAATATTAATTAACCCTTTACCACTCACATACGCATTTTGGCCTTTAAGCATCAAAATAAATTGAAGACCTTTCTTACTAGATTCTAGTTTTAAGAGAATTGATTTTCAATCCTAAAATACTGATAAGCAGCAAACAGCACACAATCTGAACAAACGAGGAGCAACTCGCAGGCTGTTCTGGTTTTATGGTGGTTGCATACAGCCATTTTCACTTTGGTACTGAATTGGGAAAGGGTAAAATGAGCTTTGCTCGAAAGTACCACAAAAATGTGTTTGTTTTATTCCACCGTGACATTCGTTTTAATTAGATAACTCATATTGTATTTACCATTGCTAATCTGAATGCTGTTGTCCGCATATATAAGAAAGCTACTATTGCATGAGCGTATTGAAAAAGCTACCAACATGAAGGTAGTGCTAATGTTTAATAAGCCTTAATATACTTGCTAAAAAACTATTGAATGATGAGATTCTGTTTCAGTTTATATCATGTGTACATTAGACACACGAAAGGAAAGGTACTCTTGCAGCTGTACAAGCAATACAATACTACCATGTTTAATACATCCAAATAAAAAAATATTTTTTCAGAGACTATTGTTACATGTACTGACAGGAAAGTATATTTTGCATCTCATTAAAAACCAAGAAAATTTGACTTCGTGACTCTTTGTTAATACAGCCTTAAAAACTGCCAGAAGTCATTTATTTTATTAACTTAATTTAATTAAAAAAAACAAACACACATTTGTGTTATATGAACATTATGGGAGGATAAATTGAGATTATTGGAAATTGCTCTTAAACAACTTAAAACAGTATAACTAATATAATATAAAGAAGTGAAACTCCAGCTGCTGGAGCAGTATTTAGTTCTCATTATACACAATTAGTTGGTCCTTTATTTTAGGCAAGGCAAGTGACCAATTGCTCAAACAGCACAAAACAGCACAACACAGCACCATACAAAACAGCATACATAACACATAAATGAATAAAGCTGGGGTCACCGCCTTGGAACGGTCAATGCAAAGCATTGGGGGTTTAAACCAGTTTTAGAGCGCTCAATCTCACACTTGGCCCAGCAATATTCATGATTCATTTAAGTGTAAATAAAATTTAATAAGTATGTTAAGCTTGAAAGCCTTGTTTCATTTTATCTTACCTGGTATGAACATATCAAGGCTTCTGTGAAAATGCCAATGATCCTCGGCGAATATTTGAATGTCGGGTCATTTACGTAGATATACTGGCGCAAAAGTGCATTGAAAAAGAGTGCCGAAAATACACACGTTTAAGCACTACATTACATATTTTTAAGAAAAGGTATTTTGCTTTAAGTTTATAAGCCATTAATGCAATATAAGTTGACACTATATAGAAACATTATAAGTAAGTAAATCATGGACACTATTGAAACAAGTACATCGTTGACACTATATCAATATTATAAGTAAGTACATAGTTGACACTGTATCAACATTATAAGTAAGTACATCGTTGACACTTTAACAAAATTATAAGTAAGTAAATAGTTGAAACTATAGCAACATTATAAGTAAGTTAATCGTTGACACTATATCAACATAAAAAGTAAGTGAATCGTTAACACTATATCAAAATTAAAAGTAAGTACATCGTTGACAACATAGCAATTTTATATGGAAGTAAAACCATTACTAACATCATCAGTTATATGCAAACAGGAAAATATCACATCATTTTTTATTAATGTACCACATCTTTATGCCTACCGAATCTTTGTTTTCCAGTTTGGTTCGCCGTCCAAGGCGGCGTATGACATGTTCTGATATAACTTCTTGCCCGCCAACAGGTTTTTAACGTACTGGATGTTATATGGAGTGCCGTACTTTCGACGTTAAACCTTAAAATTGAAAAAAAGGTTATATTTATGTTCACTGATTGTTCAGTTTAAGCTTTCATAAGTGATTATTGAATAAATATGCATGATAGGTCAGTCACGAGTGTGAAATTATACTTTTATATACATTCAATATTGTACTAAATTGAACACCATGCAATCATTATTAAATGATTATAGTTCATTAATCATTAAATGCATTAGACCTTATGAGTGGAACAAAATAATCAACATATGCCAAAAAAAATAATATTTTGCAAACATCACATATATAAAATGACAGAAGTACATTTACAACCAAACACAATATATCGTCTTCTATTGAGGACAGCGTTTCTTTCCTGCTGGTGTAACTGTAGTTTCCATTTGTGTGGATTTGACGTAACTTCATCTTTCTATTAATTTATATAAATAACTGTAAACCCAGTTATTATTTGCGTGGTATTAATTTTCGTCGATTTCACGGGTGGACTGATCCACGAATTAAACATAAACAGACCCCAAACTGACCAACGCACATTCTTTCTTTCGAACATCATAAATCCAAGAATGTTCTTGTCCACGAAAACAGTCAATAAACATTATATGCGGACGAATACAAATAAATAATTCAACAGTAAGTCAATTCTCAAACTCCTCTACCGGGTTAACGGCAACCACTTCACTTTAAAGCAAATCTTTCAAGATATGGAATATTTTCTAGTTAGTTTTTATATTTTACGCATATCACCGTCATCTTCAACATAATTGAGCTTCTTGTATATTGTGTCCATTTTAAAATGAAAGAAAACAACAACAAAATACTTTAAGTCATACATATCAACCATTATTTTTAATGGGACATCATGAGGTGTTGATATTTGCGGCAGGAATATGGTACGAGCTGTGCTCGGAACCAAGCTTCGATCGAAAATTTGTAAATTAAATAGTTAAATCGTAGATTTTTAAATTAAATAGGGCAATCACAGATCTGTTCACATGATTGATAAATCGTTAATCTGTAAATGTGGTTGGTCAATCGTAAATCTGTTCATTTGAAAACGGAAAGCAGCACACAGAAAATGTAAATATCAACAAGCACAACTGTAAAATGAGGTTCTTACGCGTTCGATAAATGGTCTCGCTGATCGAGCTTTAATTGCCCGGATGCTGTTCCGTATCAGGACGTACAGGTACCGGAATGCAAGACCGATTGTACACACGAGCACCCGAAGTTGCTTCGCAATTTCTTGGCCCGTAAAACCCTGGAATGAAGGTTTATAAGGTAATTCCCTAACATGACAGAGCATATCTTCAGTTGATGCAATATCTAGAATCTTGTCAAAACAGAGCAATTTCATAGAACAAACAATTAAGTTGATAAGTTTTCAAAAGAGAACAAATAAAGAATTGATGGATATTTGATAAGCATGAAAAATATACTTTGTACTAATTATTGAGGTGTGTTTCTTTCCAGTCACAAAGTGACGTAATCAGCATTATTTATGCGCATTCCCATGCGTGTTGAGAAAACATGCTGAAATTGTAAAACCACAAATAATGAATAAAACAGCATGTGGGATAAACAAGTTTAAATGCTACATACGTTTTCTCCTCCGTTTGGACAGTTTATGACAAGCATAAAGTGAACGTATAACCTGAAAGAGAAAGATATTATTTTATTAAACTATAGAGTGTTATATAGTAACACTAGTTAATGATACTGACATCCAAAAATAATAAACAATAACAAGTATAAGTTTCAAGTAATTTGTCTACAAATATTGTTCCGCGTTTCTCGCCCTTACATATTTATAGAACTACCCGTATTTGTATACATAGTGCCGCAATTGATTCTCCAACAACCTTGTATTGATACAAGGGTTGCTATCGCTAATCTGGTAATATATAGAGCCGCGCTCTCGGACAACAGGGGTTAATGCTTATGCGTAAAGTGACGTCCCGGATTAGCCTGTGCGGTCTATACAGTCTAAAAAGGGACGACACTGTCCGCCTTAACTGAAATTTCGCTAAGTAGGGACATTCTTTATACGAAAAATTCCATATAAGTGAAAAATATAGTCCTTTCATTGGTCTGTGTCAACAACACAGGCTAATCTGGGACGACACTATTCGCACATGCATAACGCCCGGTTTTCTAGGGAGGCTAATATAGGAGCGGATAAATGGGATCCTCTTGGTTGAAACCATCGACACATTCAGAAAATGAATAATAATAATTCATATAAATGATGTGTAGCCATGACTTGACATTTTACATATACACATTGTAGCGTAGTTCGTGAGAAATTCATAAAAAGATATGATTTTCATTTTAATTAATCATTTGTTTGTAAAACGTTATAAAATAACTCAAATGCCTTTTCGCAGTCTATGAATTCGCTTATAATAGCAAACAAATACCTTAATTATAACCGTACTGTGTATGGTCTTAAATATTAATCCCACCTTTTTTTTTCTTTATCAAATATAATTTCATTACAAAAATTGCTAGAACAGGAATAATATACCATTATTATTACGTATATTAATAGCTCTTCAATTTACAGTGAAATATAATAACTATCGATTATCATTATGAATATAATATTCAAATTATCCAGACAGTTCTAAAGATCCATTAATACTACCTTTATAAAACAAAACGTGTATTTGCATTAAAATGAATATACTTCACTGACCAGAATGTGCAATACCCCAGGCCCAATATGGAGCCCACAACACCCAGTTGGTTGTTAGACAGGCGAACAGTGGGTAAAACAAAAACCCGATGACCAGTACGTACAGCATTATCAGCAAGGCTGAAATATCAAACGAGTCATTATTGTAATTTTTATTTTCATCAAATAATTGCTTCATATACGGTCCAATCATTATTATTCGCTAAAGATAAATTTTGGTTGATTCTGCGCATCGATAGATCCATGAATTAAACACAAACACCTAGGAAAATGACCATTTTGGTTGCTTCTGTGCAACGATAGATCCACGAATTTAAAACAAACACATAGGAAAATTACCATTTGGGTTGCTTCTGTGCGTCGATAGATCCATAAATTACACACAAACACATAGAAAAATGACCATTTCGGTTGATTCTATGCATCAGTAGATCTACGAATTTAAAATTAATACATAAGAAAATGACCATTTTGGTTGATTCTGTGCATCGATAGATCCACGAATTTAAAACAAACACATAGGAAAATGACCATTCTGGTTGATTCTGTGCATCGATAGATCCACGAATTAAACACAAACACATAGGAAAATGACCATTTTGGTTGATTCCGTGCATCGATATATCCACAAATTAAAAACAAACACATAGGAAAATGACCATTTTGGTTGATTCTGCGCATCGATAGATCCACGAATTAAACACAAACACATAGGAAAATGACCATTTTGGTTGATTCCGTGCATCGATATATCCACGAATTAAACACAAACACATAGGAAAATGAGCATTTTGGTTGATTCTGCGCATCGATAGATCCACGAATTAAACACAAATACATAGGAAAATGACCATTTTGGTTGATTCCGTGCATCGATAGATCCACGAATTAAACACAAACACATAGAAAAATGAGCATTTTGGTTGATTCTGCGCATCGATAGATCCACGAATTAAACACAAACACATAGAAAAATGACTTTTTTGGTTCATTCTTTGCATCGATTGATCCACGAATTAAACACAAACACATAGGAAAATGACCATTTTGGTTGATTCTGTGCATCGATAGATCCGCGAATTTCAAACAAACATGATGGAAAATAACCATTTTGGTTGATTCTTCGCATCGATAGATTCACGAATTAAACACAAACACATAGGAAAATGACCATTTTGGTTCATTCTTTGCATCGATAGATCCACTAATTAAACACAAACACATAGGAAAATGACCATTTTAATTGATTATGTGCATCGATATATCCACGAATTAAACAAAAACACATTGGAAAATGACCATTTTGGTTGATTCTGTGCATCGATAGATCCACGAATAAAACACAAACACATAGGAAAATGACCATTTGGGTTGATTCTTTGCATCGATAGATCCACGAATTAAACTCAAACACATAGGAAAATGACCATTTTGGTTGATTCTGTGCATCGATAGATCCACGAATTTAAAAAAAAAAAACACATTGGAAAATGACCATTCTGGTTGATAATACGCATCGATTGATCCACGAATTAAACACAAACACATAGAAAAATGACCATTTTGGTTAATTCTGTGCATCGCTAGATCCACGAATTAAACACAAACAAATAAAAAAATGACCATTTTGGTTGATTATATGCATCGATAAATCCACGAATTAAACAAACACATAGGAAAATGACCATTTTTGTTGATTCTGTGCATCGATAGATCAACGATTTTAACATAAACATATAGGAAAATGACCAACGCAATTTCCTCATTAATACAAAATACGAAATCCACGCATTTACTTGTCCGCGAAAAAAAAATGTTATCCTGCCGGGGAATATAAATGATTTTACAATATTTGCAGTCGACAATCGCCTTTATCACATATTTATGTGTACAGGATATGATGTGACATAAATGAGGTTTTAGTGGCTTATTTACCAGGATCCTCCGGTATCTATGACTTAAACAAGTTGTCGATTTATTATTCTACCTAAATGACATTTTTATACGCACGAAAATATAAACACGTGCGAAGAGAAACATTTTCTGTTTATGAATAATGGATCAAAACACAATAAATAACACGTCATTATGCATTTGCTGAACACGTATGTATAATATATAATTAAAGCAATAACACGCATACCTTAACCGTAGCATTCATTCAGAAGGGAACAAGTGTTAACCAACCGCAGCGCAAACAATTTAATACACTTCATTACATTGATTATGTAAGTTCATTCTTTTTTCCAATCGTAACCCTACTATTTTATTTGAATATAGAGTATCGTCTATGTTAGAATAAACGAATGGGTGTGACTGACTTTTCAAATAAATGTTTGATAATGACCAATAATTAAATAGGCCATCAGACGGCAGACATCGGAGAAATCCCTCAATAGGACTTGAGTATAGTTTAGATACATACTTTGATACCAAGCTCGACCAGCGCTTAATAGTCCTCTGATGTTGAAGAGCACGTAACCATATTCAGCGATACTTCCAAATGACATCATGTATCCGAAATTGTCCGAACAATGGTCCAGCATGTTTATTGGACTGAAATTAGTATCCGAATTGTCCGAACAATGGTCTAGCATGTTCACTGGACTGAACTGAGTATCCGAATTGTCCGAACAATAGTCAAGCATGTTTATTGTACTAAAATGAGTATCCAAAATTGTCCGAACAATAGTCCAGAATGTTTTTGGACTGAAATGAGTATCCGACATTGTCAAAACAATAGTCCAGCGTGTTAATTGGACTAAAGTGAATATCCGAAATTGTCCGAACAATGGTCCAACATGTAAACTTTACTGATCTGATTTACCGTAAAATTGTGCGAACAATTTCCAGCATGTTTATTGGTTGGACTGAAATGAGTATCCGAAATTGTCCGCACAATTCCAATGGCCTAGCATGTGTATTAGACTGAGCTGATTTAATGTATAATCGTAATTGTACGCAGAACATAAATTTTCGTTGATTTCGTGGGTCTACCGATAAATTAATCTAATACAGACACATCGGGAAATGATCGACGAAATTTGCTTATTTAATACCTTACGTAAGAAATCAAAGAAAAGGTCAACAAAAATTTCATTCTGTGTGTGTGTAAAAACAAACACGAAATTTCATGCCGTCGAATTTAAATGATTTTATCAAAATGGAAAAAAGGCGAAATATATTTCACCATTTTTTTATTATAAATGCAATGATTTTCATTATATGCACATAAGTCTAATTTGAAAATAAATAGACAGAATATTCGAAGTAAACTTCATAGTTTATGTCTTATAAGATGACTGCTGGTCGGCGCCATAATGCCTTGCATCTCGTGTGTTCGGAGCGCTTCTCAAGAATACAGAGTATAGCAATGATCGCCCCCTGAAAATCAAATCATTAAATTAAGGTAAAAATAGGATATTTCCCAATGGTAAAAAATTAACAATTTTCAACTTCAACAATAGTCCAACTTGTTGACGCTCTCAAATATTAACCTACTATTTATATTGGTAATATTTGGAGCCCATATAAAAAGTATCTCTAAATTCTCTGCGCGTCTTATTAATAAGACTCAACCCATTGGTATAGTGATAATATTTATAAGCATATTGATTATGTTTCATTTTCCCCAGTTGCATGGTGTATCGCGCTTTTTTCCAATCCAAGAGGTACACGCTGTAAAATGTATTGCGAACAAAATCACTGTATGTGTTTTGTCTTAAACAGTACTTAATCATCAACCAGTAGTTTAAAAAAGATTTTTGTTGCACTCACAATGCTCACATTTTAAGGTAATTTCTTAAAAACACGAATGTCACACTGCCAATGGGTTGAGTAATCACTGAATAATTAAGATAACTGCATTTATACTTTGTTAAGCTTCTCAATAAAAATAGACACGTATCGTCATCATCATCATAATCAACAACAACAACATAAACATCGTCATCCAAAGTACTATCATAACCACGACCATGTGCGCAACTATCATCACAATCATCAACAACACCATCATATTCCTCAGCAGCATCACCACTATCATCGAGCCCATCAACAGCATCATCACCACCATATTCATCAAAATTACCATAGCATCGTCTTCATCGTTGGCAGCATCGACATATTAATTCTATGTTCGTATTAAACAGCATCAGCCGATTCATGATCATGTTCATGAACATTATATTTTTAGGATCGTATCAAAAAACATCAACCGATTCATGATCGTGTTCATGAACATTTTATTATTATGATCGTATCAAACAACATCAATCGATTTATGATCATGTTCATGAACGTTTGAATATTAGATTCGTATCAAACAGCATCAACCAAACCATTATCAAATTAATGAACATTTTAATATAAGTGTGACCAGGTCGACTTTCTCCAGATTTGTTTAGTGTTTTATAATCCTTACCTATTATTTTAACATTGTATTTTGTTGATTGTGGTCACATGATCGATTCGGAGGGAACAGCTTGCAGAAATTTGTATTTTATGTACAAATCGAGTTCAAGTTCACTCTTGTGGTCAGTATTGGTTCTTGTGTTTGTATTTTATTGTATAATAAATAATTATATAAAACAGAGAAACAACTTCATTGTTTTTCAATATATATATATATATATATATATATATATATATATATATATATATATATACTAGGAGATTGGCCATTTACGGGGTATTTTTCAATATGAGACCCTTGTTGCGGGTTGTATAAAAATTCCGGGGTGCATTTTTCACCCCACAATTTAGGACACGTATTTTTTCATTCTAAACCATACATACATCATTTTGGTGACATATGGCAACAAGTAGGTTTCATATCGAAACCATATATATCATAAAACCCAGTTATTTCCCTTTTGTTTAAGCTCTACAATCCAATTAAGCGCGCATGTTGAGATTACACTATCAGATATCATAATGAGCCAGAAATACAGCTGGAAACTTCGCTCTGCTGATCTGTAAAATAAATCTTCGTGTTACTGATGAACATGATTTGAAATCTTAGTTTGTTGAATTTTAAGCTTGAAAAAAAAGAAAGCTATTTTTATTAAGAAATGAACTTTTGAAGTGGTTTCATATTGATTCATTAATTATTGAGAACTATAGGTAATTTGTAGCAATTAAATTAAAACAGTTAGTAATGCGCGTATACAGTTTTGTTTATTAAATCGGAGATTTAGGCTAATGTGTGTTTCACATATAATATTTAAAAAATACTCATTCTTTTTTAAAAAATCTTACAATTTTCATTGATAAAACTGTTGCTGTCAAGTAGCATTTGGAGAAATATAGTAAAGTTTCATGCCTGTGTGGTACTAACAATTCCTACATTCATGTCGTGTTTTGTATCGATATAGTGGATATGCAATAACTGT
Source organism: Dreissena polymorpha (assembly GCF_020536995.1). Classification (NCBI taxonomy): domain Eukaryota; kingdom Metazoa; phylum Mollusca; class Bivalvia; order Myida; family Dreissenidae; genus Dreissena; species Dreissena polymorpha. The sequence goes on from NC_068363.1 coordinate 23,335,422, forward strand.
CAATTTCAATGCTGGTCAAATACATTTTTGGGTATACATAAGAGAAAAAAATGTAATACTTTTTTTTATTTTTATGGTTATTTTTATTGGGAAAAATATTGTGTATGCGTTTGTTACATACATTTTATATTCACACAAAAACGTAACACACCGATATTTGTCATATGAATCAAGATATAACAGATGATACGATAAGGCACAAAACAGTTGGTATTTGCGAATGGTTATGTTTACGCAAAAATATCCGTTATATATTCATGGAGGAATTTAACTAAATACATTTCTGAAAGCGGGTTAAAAGACGAACAATAATGAGTTCAACCAATTAGATGTCATAAATTGATTCGTGTTATTAGAAGGCATCACAATTAATCGCTGAACACAATTGCTTGTTCCGATTTACCGCCAATACAGTGCCAACATGCCAGTGCTTGATATATGGCCATTATCTTCGCCCGGGGGCTAATAAAATTCGACTGAAGAAACAGCGCTAATGAATTCTAGCGCCATTTAAAAGCAATACATATCAAATAGCATTCTTTCCTTCTTTCCATAATAATGCCTGGTTGTACACTGCTTATTCAAACGATAAAATTAAATCATCAAGAACAGAATTGTTATTGTTTTGCTTCTACATCTAGTAACAAAAATACATAAAAATACATATTTAAAATGCTTCTTTATAATGATGTTGATAAATGTATGTTTAAACCCCCTCTTAAATTGAGAAAAAGTTTGGTTAAATATGTAAATGGAATTTAATGTTATATATCAATAGTATGTGGAAATGTATTTTAGTTTTTTTTCTTGATGAGAATCAATACTTTGAACATGTTTGTTAAAATCGTATCACTTTAATTATGATTATGATGGTAAATATTATTGTTACGATTATGTACTTTTTGTCATTGCGATCAATATAATTATTATAGTAGATGTATAAAAATTATACCATCGGACCACTAAGGACATACGAAGTTTTTTTTATTTACATTTTTCATAAATATTAATTTATAAAATAAAGAATAATCTTGTTTAAACAAATGTTGTTGAAAAAATGTTGAAAATGGACTAACTTGAAAGTGTTAACATTTGATGAAAACAAATACACGTATGCAACTTCGTATTAAAAGGACACGAGTTTGCATGATTCGAGTTTAAACGCGAAGGAATCTTTTTTATGAAATCAGTAAACAGACAAACAGAGAGTCAGAGAGGAGGGCAAAAAAGAACGTGGTAATTGAAGTACATGTATACACTCGTCTACTTCATCGCGGGTGAATTATATATTGGGCTGATATAGTTTATACATGCTTAAAAAGAAGAGCACGCGGAAAGTTATACATTACTATCTTAAACGAATTCTTCAACTTATATCACAAATACTTTTGTGTGATCTGTGCTCTGTCCCTCTTTAGCAAACAAAACAAGTTGAAACAATTTTATCTTGTATAAAATTTTTGTGGTTGTCTTTTAGTAATTTGATAATTATAAATCAATTTTCTCTATACGTTCAACAACGGAAAATAAAGATTTTTA